>NW_019272521.1:0-23606 GCF_002738345.1 Cucurbita maxima | reverse complement strand
CAAGCCTAATCATTCCCCACAAAACTTTTTAAAAATGTCTATCGTGACTCGGTTTTTTTAGCACGTACTTTAAACGTCCCAGATTTGGGTTTCCGAAGTACGGTTCGATTTGAAGCACTCTTTTACTATTTTGATGCACTCCGTTTCTTCGAAATTGTATTCTACATCATCAAGCCTAATCATTCCCCACAAAAGTTTTTTAAAACGTCGACCATGACTCAGTTTTTTTAAAACGTACTTCAAACGTCCCAGATTNCCGAAGTACGGTTCGATTTGAAGCACTCTTTTACTGTTTTGATGCACTCCGTTTCTTCGAAATTGTATTCTACATCATCAAGCCTAATCATTCCCCACAAAAGTTTTTTAAAACGTCGACCATGACTTAGTTTTTTTAAAACGTACTTCAAACGTCCCAGATTTGGGTTTTCGAAGTAGGGTTCGATTTGATGAACTCCTTTACTGTTTTGATGCACTCCGTTTCTTTGAAAATATATTCTAAATCATCAAGCCTAATCATTCCCCACAAAACTTTTTAAAAATGTCGATCGTGACTCAGTTTTTTGAGCACGTACTTCAAACGTCCCAGATTTGGGTTTCCGAAGTACGGTTCGATTTGAAGCACTCTTTTACTGTTTTGATGCACTCCGTTTGTTCGAAATTGTATTCTACATCATCAAGCCTAATCATTCCCCACAAAAGTTTTGAAAAACGTCGACCGTGACTCAGTTTTTTTAAAACGTACTTCAAACGTCCCAGATTTGGGTTTTCGAAGTAGGGTTCGATTTGATGAACTCCTTTACTGTTTTGATGCACTCTGTTTCTTCGAAAATATATTCTAAATCATCAAGCCTAATCATTCCCCACAAAACTTTTTAAAAATGTCGATCGTGACTCGGTTTTTTGATCACGTACTTCAAACGTCCCAGATTTGGGTTTCCGAAGTAGGGTTCGATTTGAAGGACTCTTTTACTATTTTGATGCACTCCGTTTGTTGGAAATTCTGTTCTAAATCATCAACCGTAAACATTCCTCNCCTCACAAAAATTTAGAAAAACGTCGACCGTGACTCTGTTTTTTTAGCACGTACTTCAAACGTCCCAGATTTGGGTTTCCGAAGTACGGTTCGATTTGAAGCACTCTTTTACTGCTTTGATGCACTCTGTTTGTTCGAAATTGTATTCTACATCATCAAGCCTAATCATTCCCCACAAAAGTTTTGAAAAACGTCGACCGTGACTCAGTNCACGTACTTCAAACGTCCCAGATTTGGGTTTCCGAAGTACGGTTCGATTTGAAGCACTCTTTTACTGCTTTGATGCACTCCGTTTGTTCGAAATTGTATTCTACATCATCAAGCCTAATCATAACCCACAAAAGTTTTGAAAAACGTCGACCGTGACTAAGTTTTTTTAAAACGTACTTCAAACGTCACAGATTTGAGTTTTCGAAGTACGGTTCGATTTGAAGCACTCTTTTACTGTTTTGNTTGATGCACTCCGTTTGTTCGAAATTGTATTCTACATCATCAAGCCTAATCATTCCCCACAAAAGTTTTGAAAAACGTCGACCGTGACTAAGTTTTTTTAAAACGTACTTCAAACGTCACAGATTTGAGTTTTCGAAGTACGGTTCGATTTGAAGCACTCTTTTACTGTTTTGATGCACTCCGTTTGTTCGAAATTGTATTCTATATCATCAAGCCTAATCATTCCCCACAAAAGTTTTGAAAAACGTCGACCGTGACTCAGTTTTTTTAAAACGTACTTCAAACGTCCCAGATTTGGGTTTTCGAAGTAGGGTTCGATTTGANGATTTGGGTTTCCGAAGTAGGGTTCGATTTGAAGGACTCTTTTACTGTTTTGATGCACTCCGTTTGTTGGAAATTCTGTTCTAAATCATCAACCGTAAACATTCCTCACAAAAATTTAGAAAAACGTTGACCGTGACTCTGTTTTTTTAGCACGTACTTCAAACGACCCAGATTTGGGTTTCCGAAGTAGGGATCGATTTGAAGAACTCTTTTACTGTTTTGATGCACTTCGTTTGTTGGAAATTCTGTTCTAAATCATCAACCGTAAACATTCCTCACAAAACTTTAGAAAAACGTCGACCGTGACTCGGTTTTTTTAGCACGTACTTCAAACGTCACAGATTTTGGTTTTTGAAGTACGGTTCGATTTGAAGCACTCTTTTACTGTTTTGATGCACTCCGTTTGTTCGAAATTATATTCTACATCATCAAGCCTAATCATTCCCCACAAAAGTTTTGAAAAACGTCGACCGTGACTCAGTGTTTTTAAAACGTACTTCAAACGTCCCAGATTTGGGTTTTCGAAGTAGGGTTCGATTTGAAGAACTCCTATACTGTTTTGATGCACTCCGTTTCTTCGAAAATCTTTTCTAAATCATCAATCCTTATCGATCCCCACAAAACTTTTTAAAAATGTCGATCGTGACTCGGTTTTTTGAGCACGTACTTCAAACGTCCCAGATTTGGGTTTCCGAAGTAGGGTTCGATTTGAAGGACTCTTTTACTGTTTTGATGCACTCCGTTTCTTCGAAAATATATTCTAAATCATCAAGCCTAATCATTCCCCACAAAACTTTTTAAAAACGTCGATCGTGACTCGGTTTTTTGAGCACGTACTTCAAACGTCCCAGATTTGGGTTTTCGAAGTAGGTTTCGATTTGAAGAACTCCTTTACTGTTTTGATGCACTCCGTTTCTTCGAAAATATATTCTAAATCATCAAGCCTAATCATTCCCCACAAAACTTTTTAAAAACGTCGATCGTGACTCGGTTTTTTGAGCACGTACTTCAAACGTCCCAGATTTGGGTTTTCGAAGTAGGGTTCGATTTGATGAACTCCTTTACTGTTTTGATGCACTCCGTTTCTTCGAAAATATATTCTAAATCATCAAGCCTAATCATTCCCCACAAAACTTTTTAAAAACGTCGATCGTGACTCGGTTTTTTGAGCACGTACTTCAAACGTCCCAGATTTGGGTTTCTGAAGTAGGGTTCGATTTGAAGGACTCTTTTACTGTTTTGATGCACTCCGTTTGTTGGAAATTCTGTTCTAAATCATCAACCGTAAACATTTCTCACAAAACTTTAGAAAAACGTCGACCGTGACTCGGTTTTTTTAGCACGTACTTCAAACGTCCCAGATTTGGATTTCCGAAGTACGGTTCGATTTGAAGCACTCTTTTACTGTTTTGATGCACTCCGTTTGCTCGAAATTGTATTCTACAACATCAAGCCTAATCATTCCCCACAAAAGTTTTTTAACACTCCGTTTGCTCGAAATTGTATTCTACAACATCAAGCCTAATCATTCCCCACAAAAGTTTTTTAAAACGTCGACCGTGACTCAGTTTTTTTAAAACGTACTTCAAACGTCCCAGATTTGGGTTTTTCGAAGTAGGGTTCGATTTGATGAACTCCTTTACTGTTTTGATGCACTCCGTTTCTTCGAAAATATATTCTAAATCATCAAGCCTAATCATTCCCCACAAAACTTTTTAAAAACGTCGATCGTGACTCGGTTTTTTGAGCACGTACTTCAAACGTCCCAGATTTGGGTTTCCGAAGTAGGGTTCGATTTGAAGGACTCTTTTACTCTTTTGATGCACTCCGTTTGCTCGAAATTGTATTCTACAACATCAAGCCTAATCATTCCCCACAAAACTTTTTAAAAACGTCGATCGTGACTCGGTTTTTGAGCACGTACTTCAAACGTCCCAGATTTGGATTTCCGAAGTACGGTTCGATTTGAAGCACTCTTTTACTGTTTTGATGCACTCCGTTTGCTCGAAATTGTATTCTACATCATCAAGCCTAATCATTCCCCACAAAACTTTTGAAAAACGTCGACCGTGACTCAGTTTTTTTAAAACATACTTCAAACGTCCCAGATTTGGATTTTCGAAGTAGGGTTCGATTTGATGAACTCCTTTACTGTTTTGATGCACTCCGTTTCTTCGAAAATATATTCTAAATCATCAAGCCTAATCATTCCCCACAAAACTTTTTAAAAACGTCGATCGTGACTCGGTTTTTGAGCACGTACTTCAAACGTCCCAGATTTGGGTTTCCGAAGTAGGGTTCGATTTGAAGGACTCTTTTACTGTTTTGATGCACTCCGTTTGTTGGAAATTCTGTTCTAAATCATCAACCGTAAACATTCCTCACAAAACTTTAGAAAAACGTCGACCGTGACTCAGTTTTTTTAGCACGTACTTCAAACGTCCCAGATTTGGGTTTCCGAAGTACGGTTCGATTTGAAGCACTCTTTTACTGTTTTGATGCACTCCGTTTGTTCGAAATTGTATTCTACATCATCAAGCCTAATCATTCCCCACAAAAGTTTTGAAAAACGTCGACCGTGACTCAGTTTTCTTAAAACGTACTTCAAACGTCCCAGATTTGGGTTTTCGAAGTAGGGTTCGATTTGAAGAACTCCTTTACTGTTTTGATGCACTCCGTTTCTTCGAAAATCTATTCTAAATCATCAAGCCTAAACATTCCCCACAAAACTTTTTAAAAATGTCGATCGTGACTCGATTTTTTTAGCACGTACTTCAAACGTCCCAGATTTGGGTTTCCGAAGTAGGGTTCGATTTGAAGGACTCTTTTACTGTTTTGATGCACTCCGTTTCTTCGAAATTGTATTCTACATCATCAAGCCTAATAATTCCCCACAAAAGTTTTTTAAAACGTCGACTGTGACTCAGTTTTTTTAAAACGTACTTCAAACGTCCCAGATTTGGGTTTTCGAAGTAGGGTTCGATTTGATGAACTCCTTTACTGTTTTGATGCACTCCGTTTCTTCGAAAATCTATTCTAAATCATCAAGCCTAATCATTCCCCACAAAACTTTTTAAAAATGTCGATCGTGACTCGGTTTTTTTAGCACGTACTTCAAACGTCCCAGATTTGGGTTTCCGAAGTAGGGTTCGATTTGAAGGACTCTTTTACTGTTTTGATGCACTCCGTTTGTTGGAAATTCTGTTCTAAATCATCAACCGTAAACATTCCTCACAAAACTTTAGAAAAACGTCGACCGTGACTCGGTTTTTTTAGCACGTACTTCAAACGTCCCAGATTTGGGTTTCCGAAGTACGGTTCGATTTGAAGCACTCTTTTACTGTTTTGATGCACTCCGTTTGTTCGAAATTGTATTCTACATCATCAAGCCTAATCATTCCCCACAAAAGTTTTGAAAAACGTCGACCGTGACTCAGTTTTTTTAAAACGTACTTCAAACGTCCCAGATTTGGGTTTTCGAAGTAGGGTTCGATTTGAAGAACTCCTTTACTGTTTTGATGCACTCCGTTTCTTCGAAAATCTATTCTAAATCATCAAGCCTAATCATTCCCCACAAAACTTTTTAAAAATGTCGATCGTGACTCGGTTTTTTTAGCACGTACTTCAAACGTCCCAGATTTGGGTTTCCGAAGTAGGGTTCGATTTGAAGGACTCTTTTACTGTTTTGATGCACTCCGTTTGTTGGAAATTCTGTTCTAAATCATCAACCGTAAACATTCCTCACAAAACTTTAGAAAAACGTCGACCGTGACTCGGTTTTTTTAGCACGTACTTCAAACGTCCCAGATTTGGGTTTCCGAAGTACGGTTCGATTTGAAGCACTCTTTTACTGTTTTGATGCACTCCGTTTGTTCGAAATTGTATTCTACATCATCAAGCCTAATCATTCCCCACAAAAGTTTTGAAAAACGTCGACCGTGACTCAGTTTTTTTAAAACGTACTTCAAACGTCCCAGATTTGGGTTTTCGAAGTAGGGTTCGATTTGAAGAACTCCTTTACTGTTTTGATGCACTCCGTTTCTTCGAAAATCTATTCTAAATCGTCAAGCCTAATCATTCCCCACAAAACTTTTTAAAAATGTCGATCGTGACTCGGTTTTTTTAGCACGTACTTCAAACGTCCCAGATTTGGGTTTCCGAAGTAGGGTTCGATTTGAAGGACTCTTTTACTGTTTTGATGCACTCCGTTTGTTGGAAATTCTGTTCTAAATCATCAACCGTAAACATTCCTCACAAAACTTTAGAAAAACGTCGACCGTGACTCGGTTTTTTTAGCACGTACTTCAAACGTCCCAGATTTGGGTTTCCGAAGTACGGTTCGATTTGAAGCACTCTTTTACTGTTTTGATGCACTCCGTTTGTTCGAAATTGTATTCTACATCATCAAGCCTAATCATTCCCCACAAAAGTTTTGAAAAACGTCGACCGTGACTCAGTTTTTTTAAAACGTACTTCAAACGTCCCAGATTTGGGTTTTCGAAGTAGGGTTCGATTTGAAGAACTCCTTTACTGTTTTGATGCACTCCGTTTCTTCGAAAATCTATTCTAAATCATCAAGCCTAATCATTCCCCACAAAACTTTTTAAAAATGTCGATCGTGACTCGGTTTTTTTAGCACGTACTTCAAACGTCCCAGATTTGGGTTTCCGAAGTAGGGTTCGATTTGAAGGACTCTTTTACTGTTTTGATGCACTCCGTTTGTTGGAAATTCTGTTCTAAATCATCAACCGTAAACATTCCTCACAAAACTTTAGAAAAACGTCGACCGTGACTCGGTTTTTTTAGCACGTACTTCAAACGTCCCAGATTTGGGTTTCCGAAGTACGGTTCGATTTGAAGCACTCTTTTACTGTTTTGATGCACTCCGTTTGTTCGAAATTGTATTCTACATCATCAAGCCTAATCATTCCCCACAAAAGTTTTGAAAAACGTCGACCGTGACTCAGTTTTTTTAAAACGTACTTCAAACGTCCCAGATTTGGGTTTTCGAAGTAGGGTTCGATTTGAAGAACTCCTTTACTGTTTTGATGCACTCCGTTTCTTCGAAAATCTATTCTAAATCATCAAGCCTAATCATTCCCCACAAAACTTTTTAAAAATGTCGATCGTGACTCGGTTTTTTTAGCACGTACTTCAAACGTCCCAGATTTGGGTTTCCGAAGTAGGGTTCGATTTGAAGGACTCTTTTACTGTTTTGATGCACTCCGTTTGTTGGAAATTCTGTTCTAAATCATCAACCGTAAACATTCCTCACAAAACTTTAGAAAAACGTCGACCGTGACTCGGTTTTTTTAGCACGTACTTCAAACGTCCCAGATTTGGGTTTCCGAAGTACGGTTCGATTTGAAGCACTCTTTTACTGTTTTGATGCACTCCGTTTGTTCGAAATTGTATTCTACATCATCAAGCCTAATCATTCCCCACAAAAGTTTTGAAAAACGTCGACCGTGACTCAGTTTTTTTAAAACGTACTTCAAACGTCCCAGATTTGGGTTTTCGAAGTAGGGTTCGATTTGAAGAACTCCTTTACTGTTTTGATGCACTCCGTTTCTTCGAAAATCTATTCTAAATCATCAAGCCTAATCATTCCCCACAAAACTTTTTAAAAATGTCGATCGTGACTCGGTTTTTTTAGCACGTACTTCAAACGTCCCAGATTTGGGTTTCCGAAGTAGGGTTCGATTTGAAGGACTCTTTTACTGTTTTGATGCACTCCGTTTGTTGGAAATTCTGTTCTAAATCATCAACCGTAAACATTCCTCACAAAACTTTAGAAAAACGTCGACCGTGACTCGGTTTTTTTAGCACGTACTTCAAACGTCCCAGATTTGGGTTTCCGAAGTACGGTTCGATTTGAAGCACTCTTTTACTGTTTTGATGCACTCCGTTTGTTCGAAATTGTATTCTACATCATCAAGCCTAATCATTCCCCACAAAAGTTTTGAAAAACGTCGACCGTGACTCAGTTTTTTTAAAACGTACTTCAAACGTCCCAGATTTGGGTTTTCGAAGTAGGGTTCGATTTGATGAACTCCTTTACTGTTTTGATGCACTCCGTTTCTTCGAAAATATATTCTAAATCATCAAGCCTAATCATTCCCCACAAAACTTTTTAAAAATGTCGATCGTGACTCGGTTTTTTTAGCACGTACTTCAAACGTCCCAGATTTGGGTTTCCGAAGTAGGGTTCGATTTGAAGGACTCTTTTACTGTTTTGATGCACTCCTTTTGTTGGAAATTCTGTTCTATATCATCAACCGTAAACATTCCTCACAAAACTTTAGAAAAACGTCGACCGTGACTCGGTTTTTTTAGCACGTACTTCAAACGTCCCAGATTTGGGTTTCCGAAGTACGGTTCGATTTGAAGCACTCTTTTATTGTTTTGATGCACTCCGTTTGTTCGAAATTGTATTCTACATCATCAAGCCTAATCATTCCCCACAAAAGTTTTGAAAAACGTCGACCGTGACTCAGTGTTTTTAAAACGTACTTCAAACGTCAAAGATTTGGGTTTTCGAAGTAGGGTTCGATTTGATGAACTCCTTTACTGTTTTGATGCACTCCGTTTCTTCGAAAATATATTCTAAATCATCAAGCCTAATCATTCCCCACAAAACTTTTTAAAAATGTCGATCGTGACTCGGTTTTTTTAGCACGTACTTCAAACGTCCCAGATTTGGGTTTCCGAAGTAGGGTTCGATTTGAAGGACTCTTTTACTGTTTTGATGCACTCCTTTTGTTGGAAATTTTGTTCTATATCATCAACCGTAAACATTCCTCACAAAACTTTAGAAAAACGTCGACCGTGACTCGGTTTTTTTAGCACGTACTTCAAACGTCCCAGATTTGGGTTTCCGAAGTACGGTTCGATTTGAAGCACTCTTTTACTGTTTTGATGCACTCCGTTTGTTCGAAATTGTATTCTACATCATCAAGCCTAATAATTCCCCACAAAAGTTTTGAAAAACGTCGACCGTGACTCAGTTTTTTTAAAACGTACTTCAAACGTCCCAGATTTGGGTTTTCAAAGTAGGGTTCGATTTGAAGAACTCCTTTTCTGTTTTGATGCACTCCGTTTCTTTGAAAATCTATTCTAAATCATCAATCCTTATTGATCCCCACAAAACTTTTTAAAAATGTCGATCGTTACTCGGTTTTTTTAGCACGTACTTCAAACGTCCCAGATTTGGGTTTCCGAAGTACGGTTCGATTTGAAGCACTCTTTTACTATTTTGATGCACTCCGTTTCTTTGAAAATCTATTCTAAATCGTCAAGCCTAAACATTCCCCACAAAACTTTTGATGCACTCCGTTTCTTTGAAAATCTATTCTAAATCGTCAAGCCTAAACATTCCCCACAAAACTTTTTAAAAATGTCGATTGTGACTAGGTTTTTTTAGCACGTACTTCAAACGTCCCAGATTTGGGTTTTCGAAGTAGGGTTCGATTTGATGAAGGTTTTTTTAGCACGTACTTCAAACGTCCCAGATTTGGGTTTTCGAAGTAGGGTTCGATTTGATGAACTCCTTTACTGTTTTGATGCACTCCGTTTCTTCGAAAATATATTCTAAATCATCAAGCCTTATCATTCCCCACAAAACTTTTTAAAAATGTCGATCGTGACTCGGTTTTTTGAGCACGTACTTCAAACGTCCCAGATTTGGGTTTCCGAAGTAGGGTTCGATTTGAAGGACTCTTTTACTTTTTTGATGCACTCCGTTTGTTGGAAATTCTGTTCTAAATCATCAACCGTAAACATTCCTCACAAAACTTTAGAAAGACGTCGACCGTGACTCGGTTTTTTTAGCACGTACTTCAAACGTCCAAGATTTGGGTTTCCGAAGTACGGTTCGATTTGAAGCACTCTTTTACTGTTTTGATGCACTCCGTTTGTTCGAAATTGTATTCTACATCATCAAGCCTAATCATTCCCCACAAAGTTTTGAAAAACGTCGACCGTGACTCAGTTTTTTTTAAAACGTACTTCAAACGTCCCAGATTTGGGTTTTCGAAGTAGGGTTCGATTTGAAGCACTCCTTTACTTTTTTGATGCACTCCGTTTCTTCGAAAATCTATTCTAAATCATCAAGCCTAAACATTCCCCACAAAACTTTTTCAAAATGTCGATCGTGACTCGGTTTTTTTAGCACGTACTTCAAACGTCCCAGATTTGGGTTTCCGAAGTAGGGTTCGATTTGAAGGACTCTTTTACTGTTTTGATGCACTCCGTTTGTTGGAAATTCTGTTCTAAATCATCAACCGTAAACATTCCTCACAAAACTTTAGAAAAACGTCGACCGTGACTCGGTTTTTTTAGCACGTACTTCAAACGTCCCAGATTTGGGTTTCCGAAGTACGGTTCGATTTGAAGCACTCTTTTACTGTTTTGATGCACTCCGTTTGTTCGAAATTGTATTCTACATCATCAAGCCTAATCATTCCCCACAAAAGTTTTGAAAAACGTCGACCGTGACTCAGTTTTTTTTAAAACGTACTTCAAACGTCCCAGATTTGGGTTTTCGAAGTAGGGTTCGATTTGAAGAACTCCTTTACTGTTTTGATGCACTCCGTTTCTTCGAAAATCTATTCTAAATCATCAAGCCTAAACATTCCCCACAAAACTTTTTAAAAATGTCGATCGTGACTCGGTTTTTTGAGCACGTACTTCAAACGTCCCAGATTTGGGTTTCCGAAGTAGGGTTCGATTTGAAGGACTCTATTACTGTTTTGATGCACTCCGTTTGTTGGAAATTCTATTCTAAATCATCAACCGTAAACATTCCTCACAAAACTTTAGAAAAACGTCGACCGTGACTCGGTTTTTGTAGCACGTTCTTCAAACGTCCAAGATTTGGGTTTCCGAAGTAGGGTTCGATTTGAAGAACTCCTTTATTGTTTTGATGGACTCCGTTTCTTCGAAAATCTATTCTAAATCGTCAAGCCTAATCATTCCCCACAAAAGTTTTGAAAAACGTCGACCGTGACTCAGTTTTTTTAAAACGTACTTCAAACGTCCCAGATTTGGGTTTCCAAAGTAGGGTTTGATTTGAAGAACTCCTTTTCTGTTTTGATGCACTCCGTTTCTTCGAAAATCTATTTTAAATCATCAATCCTTATTGATCCCCACAAAAGTTTTTAAAAATGTCGATCGTTACTCGGTTTTTTTAGCACGTACTTTAAACGTCCCAGATTTGGGTTTCCGAAGTAGGGTTCGATTTGATGAACTCCTTTACTGTTTTGATGCACTCCGTTTCTTCGAAAATATATTCTAAATCATCAAGCCTAATCATTCCCCACAAAACTTTTTAAAAATGTCGATCGTGACTCGGTTTTTTGAGCACGTACTTCAAACGTCCCAGATTTGGGTTTCCGAAGTAGGGTTCGATTTGAAGGACTCTTTTACTGTTTGGATGCACTCCGTTTGTTGGAAATTCTGTTCTAAATCATCAACCGTAAACATTCCTCACAAAACTTTAGAAAAACGTCGACCGTGACTCGGTTTTTTAGCACGTACTTCAAACGTCCAAGATTTGGGTTTCCGAAGTAGGGTTCGATTTGAAGCACTCTTTTATTGTTTTAATGCACTCCGTTTGTTCGAAATTGTATTCTACATCATCAAGCCTAATCATTCCCCACAAAAGTTTTGAAAAACGTCGACCGTGACTCAGTTTTTTTAAAACGTACTTCAAACGTCCCAGATTTGGGTTTTCGAAGTAGGGTTCGATTTGAAGAACTCCTTTACTGTTTTGATGCACTCCGTTTCTTCGAAAATCTATTCTAAATCATCAAGCCTAAACATTCCCCACAAAACTTTTTAAAAATGTCGATCGTGACTCAGTTTTTTGAGCACGTACTTCAAACGTCCCAGATTTGGGTTTCCGAAGTAGGGTTCGATTTGAAGGACTCTTTTACTATTTTGATGCACTCCGTTTGTTCGAAATTCTGTTCTACATCATCAACCGTAAACATTCCTCACAAAACATTAGAAAAACGTCGACCGTGACTCAGTTTTTTTAGCACGTACTTCAAACGTCCCAGATTTGGGTTTCCGAAGTACGGTTCGATTTGAAGCACTCTTTTACTGTTTTGATGCACTTCGTTTGTTCGAAATTATATTCTGCATCATCAAGCCTAATCATTCCCCACAAAAGTTTTGAAAATCGTCGACCGTGACTCAGTGTTTTTAAAACGTACTTCAAACATCATTCCCCACAAAAGTTTTGAAAATCGTCGACCGTGACTCAGTGTTTTTAAAACGTACTTCAAACGTCCCAGATTTGGGTTTTCGAAGTAGGGTTCGATTTGAAGAACTCCTTTACTGTTTTGATACACTCCGTTTCTTCGAAAATCTATTCTAAATCATCAATCCTTATCGATCCCCACAAAACTTTTTAAAAATGTAGATCGTGACTCGGTTTTTTTAGCACGTACTTCAAACGTCAGAGATTTGGGTTTCCGAAGTAGGGTTCGATTTGAAGGACTCTTTTACTGTTTTGATGCACTTCGTTTCTTCGAAATTCTTTTCTACATCATCAACCGTAAACATTCCTCACAAAACTTTAGAAAGACGTCGACCGTGACTCGGTTTTTTTAGCACGCTTCAAACGTCCCAAATTTGAGTTTCGGAAATAGGGTTCGATTTGAAGAACTCATTTACTGTTTTGATGCACTCCGTTTGTTCGAAATTGTATTCTACATCATCAAGCCTAATCATTCCCCACAAAAGTTTTGAAAAACGTCGACCGTGACTCAGTTTTTTTAAAACGTACTTCAAACGTCCCAGATTTGGGTTTTCGAAGTAGGGTTCGATTTGAAGAACTCCTTTACTGTTTTGATGCACTCCGTTTCTTCGAAAATCTATTCTAAATCATCAAGCCTAAACATTCCCCACAAAACTTTTTAAAAATGTCGATCGTGACTCGGTTTTTTTAGCACGTACTTCAAACGTCCCAGATTTGGGTTTTCGAAGTAGGGTTCGATTTGATGAACTCCTTTACTGTTTTGATGCACTCCGTTTCTTCGAAAATATATTCTAAATCATCAAGCCTAATCATTCCCCACAAAACTTTTTAAAAATGTCGATCGTGACTCGGTTTTTTGAGCACGTACTTCAAACGTCCCAGATTTGGGTTTCCGAAGTAGGGTTCGATTTGAAGGACTCTTTTACTGTTTTGATGCACTCCGTTTGTTGGAAATTCTGTTCTAAATCATCAACCGTAAACATTCCTCACAAAACTTTAGAAAAACGTCGACCGTGACTCGGTTTTTTTAGCACGTACTTCAAACGTCCCAGATTTGGGTTTCCGAAGTACGGTTCGATTTGAAGCACTCTTTTACTGTTTTGATGCACTCCGTTTGTTCGAAATTGTATTCTACATCATCAAGCCTAATCATTCCCCACAAAAGTTTTGAAAAACGTCGACCGTGACTCAGTTTTTTTAAAACGTACTTCAAACGTCCCAGATTTGGGTTTTCGAAGTAGGGTTCGATTTGAAGAACTCCTTTACTGTTTTGATGCACTCCGTTTCTTCGAAAATCTATTCTAAATCATCAAGCCTAAACATTCCCCACAAAACTTTTTAAAAATGTCGATCGTGACTCGGTTTTTTTAGCACGTACTTCAAACGTCCCAGATTTGGGTTTTCGAAGTAGGGTTCGATTTGATGAACTCCTTTACTGTTTTGATGCACTCCGTTTCTTCGAAAATATATTCTAAATCATCAAGCCTAATCATTCCCCACAAAACTTTTTAAAAATGTCGATCGTGACTCGGTTTTTTGAGCACGTACTTCAAACGTCCCAGATTTGGGTTTCCGAAGTAGGGTTCGATTTGAAGGACTCTTTTACTGTTTTGATGCACTCCGTTTGTTGGAAATTCTGTTCTAAATCATCAACCGTAAACATTCCTCACAAAACTTTAGAAAAACGTCGACCGTGACTCGGTTTTTTTAGCACGTACTTCAAACGTCCCAGATTTGGGTTTCCGAAGTACGGTTCGATTTGAAGCACTCTTTTACTGTTTTGATGCACTCCGTTTGTTCGAAATTGTATTCTACATCATCAAGCCTAATCATTCCCCACAAAGTTTTGAAAAACGTCGACCGTGACTCAGTTTTTTTTAAAACGTACTTCAAACGTCCCAGATTTGGGTTTTCGAAGTAGGGTTCGATTTGAAGAACTCCTTTACTGTTTTGATGCACTCCGTTTCTTCGAAAATCTATTCTAAATCATCAAGCCTAAACATTCCCCACAAAACTTTTTAAAAATGTCGATCGTGACTCGGTTTTTTTAGCACGTACTTCAAACGTCCCAGATTTGGGTTTCCAAAGTAAAGTTCGATTTGAAGGACTCTTTTACTATTTTGATGCACTCTGTTTGTTCGAAATTTTTTTCTACATCATCAACCGTAAACATTCCTCACAAAACTTTAGAAAAACGTCGACCGTGACTCGGTTTTTTTAGCACGTACTTCAAACGTCCCAGATTTGGGTTTCCGAAGTACGGTTCGATTTGAAGCACTCTTTTACTGTTTTGATGCACTCCGTTTGTTCGAAATTGTATTCTACATCATCAAGCCTAATCATTCCCCACAAAAGTTTTGAAAAACGTCGACCGTGACTCAGTTTTTTTAAAACGTACTTCAAACGTCCCAGATTTGGGTTTTCGAAGTAGGGTTCGATTTGAAGAACTCCTTTACTGTTTTGATGCACTCCGTTTCTTCGAAAATCTATTCTAAATCATCAAGCCTAAACATTCCCCACAAAACTTTTTAAAAATGTCGATCGTGACTCGGTTTTTTTAGCACGTACTTCAAACGTCCCAGATTTGGGTTTCCGAAGTAGGGTTCGATTTGAAGGACTCTTTTACTGTTTTGATGCACTCCGTTTGTTGGAAATTCTGTTCTAAATCATCAACCGTAAACATTCCTCACAAAACTTTAGAAAAACGTCGACCGTGACTCGGTTTTTTTAGCACGTACTTCAAACGTCCCAGATTTGGGTTTCCGAAGTACGGTTCGATTTGAAGCACTCTTTTACTGTTTTGATGCACTCGGTTTGTTCGAAATTATATTCTACATCATCAAGCCTATTCATTCCCCACAAAAGTTTTGAAAAACGTCGACCGTGACTCAGTTTTTTTAAAACGTACTTCAAACGTCCCAGATTTGGGTTTTCGAAGTAGGGTTCGATTTGAAGAACTCCTTTACTGTTTTGATGCACTCCGTTTTTTCGAAAATCTATTCTAAATCGTCAACCCTAAACATTCCTCACAAAACTTTAGAAAAACGTCGACCGTGACTTGGTTTTTTTAGCACGTACTTCACACGTCCCAGATTTGGGTTTCCGAAGTACGGTTCGATTTGAAGGACTCTTTTACTATTTTGATGCACTCCGTTTGTTCGAAATTGTATTCTACATCATCAAGCCTAATCATTCCCCACAAAAGTTTTGAAAAACGTCGACCGTGACTCAGTTTTTTTAAAACGTACTTCAAACGTCCCAGATTTGGGTTTTCGAAGTAGGGTTCGATTTGATGAACTCCTTAACTGTTTTGATGCACTCCGTTTCTTCGAAAATATATTCTAAATCATCAAGCCTAATCGTTCCCCACAATATTTTTTAAAAATGTCGATCGTGACTCGGTTTTTTGAGCACGTACTTCAAACGTCCCAGATTTGGGTTTCCGAAGTAGGGTTCGATTTGAAGGACTCTTTTACTGTTTTGATGCACTCCGTTTGTTGGAAATTCTGTTCTAAATCATCAACCGTAAACATTCCTCACAAAACTTTAGAAAAACGTCGACCGTGACTCGGTTTTTTTAGCACGTACTTCAAACGTCCCAGATTTGGGTTTCCGAAGTACGGTTCGATTTGAAGCACTCTTTTACTGTTTTGATGCACTCCGTTTGTTCGAAATTGTATTCTACATCATCAAGCCTAATCATTCCCCACAAAAGTTTTGAAAAACGTCGACCGTGACTCAGTTTTTTTAAAACGTACTTCAAACGTCCCAGATTTGGGTTTTCGAAGTAGGGTTCGATTTGAAGAACTCCTTTACTGTTTTGATGCACTCCGTTTCTTCGAAAATCTATTCTAAATCATCAAGCCTAATCATTCCCCACAAAACTTTTTAAAAATGTCGATCGTGACTCGGTTTTTTTAGCACGTACTTCAAACGTCCCAGATTTGGGTTTCCGAAGTAGGGTTCGATTTGAAGGACTCTTTTACTGTTTTGATGCACTCCGTTTGTTGGAAATTCTGTTCTAAATCATCAACCGTAAACATTCCTCACAAAACTTTAGAAAAACGTCGACCGTGACTCGGTTTTTTTAGCACGTACTTCAAACGTCCCAGATTTGGGTTTCCGAAGTACGGTTCGATTTGAAGCACTCTTTTACTGTTTTGATGCACTCCGTTTGTTCGAAATTGTATTCTACATCATCAAGCCTAATCATTCCCCACAAAAGTTTTGAAAAACGTCGACCGTGACTCAGTTTTTTTAAAACGTACTTCAAACGTCCCAGATTTGGGTTTTCGAAGTAGGGTTCGATTTGAAGAACTCCTTTACTGTTTTGATGCACTCCGTTTCTTCGAAAATCTATTCTAAATCATCAAGCCTAATCATTCCCCACAAAACTTTTTAAAAATGTCGATCGTGACTCGGTTTTTTTAGCACGTACTTCAAACGTCCCAGATTTGGGTTTCCGAAGTAGGGTTCGATTTGAAGGACTCTTTTACTGTTTTGATGCACTCCGTTTGTTGGAAATTCTGTTCTAAATCATCAACCGTAAACATTCCTCACAAAACTTTAGAAAAACGTCGACCGTGACTCGGTTTTTTTAGCACGTACTTCAAACGTCCCAGATTTGGGTTTCCGAAGTACGGTTCGATTTGAAGCACTCTTTTACTGTTTTGATGCACTCCGTTTGTTCGAAATTGTATTCTACATCATCAAGCCTAATCATTCCCCACAAAAGTTTTGAAAAACGTCGACCGTGACTCAGTTTTTTTAAAACGTACTTCAAACGTCCCAGATTTGGGTTTTCGAAGTAGGGTTCGATTTGAAGAACTCCTTTACTGTTTTGATGCACTCCGTTTCTTCGAAAATCTATTCTAAATCATCAAGCCTAATCATTCCCCACAAAACTTTTTAAAAATGTCGATCGTGACTCGGTTTTTTTAGCACGTACTTCAAACGTCCCAGATTTGGGTTTCCGAAGTAGGGTTCGATTTGAAGGACTCTTTTACTGTTTTGATGCACTCCGTTTGTTGGAAATTCTGTTCTAAATCATCAACCGTAAACATTCCTCACAAAACTTTAGAAAAACGTCGACCGTGACTCGGTTTTTTTAGCACGTACTTCAAACGTCCCAGATTTGGGTTTCCGAAGTACGGTTCGATTTGAAGCACTCTTTTACTGTTTTGATGCACTCCGTTTGTTCGAAATTGTATTCTACATCATCAAGCCTAATCATTCCCCACAAAAGTTTTGAAAAACGTCGACCGTGACTCAGTTTTTTTAAAACGTACTTCAAACGTCCCAGATTTGGGTTTTCGAAGTAGGGTTCGATTTGAAGAACTCCTTTACTGTTTTGATGCACTCCGTTTCTTCGAAAATCTATTCTAAATCATCAAGCCTAATCATTCCCCACAAAACTTTTTAAAAATGTCGATCGTGACTCGGTTTTTTTAGCACGTACTTCAAACGTCCCAGATTTGGGTTTCCGAAGTAGGGTTCGATTTGAAGGACTCTTTTACTGTTTTGATGCACTCCGTTTGTTGGAAATTCTGTTCTAAATCATCAACCGTAAACATTCCTCACAAAACTTTAGAAAAACGTCGACCGTGACTCGGTTTTTTTAGCACGTACTTCAAACGTCCCAGATTTGGGTTTCCGAAGTACGGTTCGATTTGAAGCACTCTTTTACTGTTTTGATGCACTCCGTTTGTTCGAAATTGTATTCTACATCATCAAGCCTAATCATTCCCCACAAAAGTTTTGAAAAACGTCGACCGTGACTCAGTTTTTTTAAAACGTACTTCAAACGTCCCAGATTTGGGTTTTCGAAGTAGGGTTCGATTTGAAGAACTCCTTTACTGTTTTGATGCACTCCGTTTCTTCGAAAATCTATTCTAAATCATCAAGCCTAATCATTCCCCACAAAACTTTTTAAAAATGTCGATCGTGACTCGGTTTTTTTAGCACGTACTTCAAACGTCCCAGATTTGGGTTTCCGAAGTAGGGTTCGATTTGAAGGACTCTTTTACTGTTTTGATGCACTCCGTTTGTTGGAAATTCTGTTCTAAATCATCAACCGTAAACATTCCTCACAAAACTTTAGAAAAACGTCGACCGTGACTCGGTTTTTTTAGCACGTACTTCAAACGTCCCAGATTTGGGTTTCCGAAGTACGGTTCGATTTGAAGCACTCTTTTACTGTTTTGATGCACTCCGTTTGTTCGAAATTGTATTCTACATCATCAAGCCTAATCATTCCCCACAAAAGTTTTGAAAAACGTCGACCGTGACTCAGTTTTTTTAAAACGTACTTCAAACGTCCCAGATTTGGGTTTTCGAAGTAGGGTTCGATTTGAAGAACTCCTTTACTGTTTTGATGCACTCCGTTTCTTCGAAAATCTATTCTAAATCATCAAGCCTAATCATTCCCCACAAAACTTTTTAAAAATGTCGATCGTGACTCGGTTTTTTTAGCACGTACTTCAAACGTCCCAGATTTGGGTTTCCGAAGTAGGGTTCGATTTGAAGGACTCTTTTACTGTTTTGATGCACTCCGTTTGTTGGAAATTCTGTTCTAAATCATCAACCGTAAACATTCCTCACAAAACTTTAGAAAAACGTCGACCGTGACTCGGTTTTTTTAGCACGTACTTCAAACGTCCCAGATTTGGGTTTCCGAAGTACGGTTCGATTTGAAGCACTCTTTTACTGTTTTGATGCACTCCGTTTGTTCGAAATTGTATTCTACATCATCAAGCCTAATCATTCCCCACAAAAGTTTTGAAAAACGTCGACCGTGACTCAGTTTTTTTAAAACGTACTTCAAACGTCCCAGATTTGGGTTTTCGAAGTAGGGTTCGATTTGAAGAACTCCTTTACTGTTTTGATGCACTCCGTTTCTTCGAAAATCTATTCTAAATCATCAAGCCTAATCATTCCCCACAAAACTTTTTAAAAATGTCGATCGTGACTCGGTTTTTTTAGCACGTACTTCAAACGTCCCAGATTTGGGTTTCCGAAGTAGGGTTCGATTTGAAGGACTCTTTTACTGTTTTGATGCACTCCGTTTGTTGGAAATTCTGTTCTAAATCATCAACCGTAAACATTCCTCACAAAACTTTAGAAAAACGTCGACCGTGACTCGGTTTTTTTAGCACGTACTTCAAACGTCCCAGATTTGGGTTTCCGAAGTACGGTTCGATTTGAAGCACTCTTTTACTGTTTTGATGCACTCCGTTTGTTCGAAATTGTATTCTACATCATCAAGCCTAATCATTCCCCACAAAAGTTTTGAAAAACGTCGACCGTGACTCAGTTTTTTTAAAACGTACTTCAAACGTCCCAGATTTGGGTTTTCGAAGTAGGGTTCGATTTGAAGAACTCCTTTACTGTTTTGATGCACTCCGTTTCTTCGAAAATCTATTCTAAATCATCAAGCCTAATCATTCCCCACAAAACTTTTTAAAAATGTCGATCGTGACTCGGTTTTTTTAGCACGTACTTCAAACGTCCCAGATTTGGGTTTCCGAAGTAGGGTTCGATTTGAAGGACTCTTTTACTGTTTTGATGCACTCCGTTTGTTGGAAATTCTGTTCTAAATCATCAACCGTAAACATTCCTCACAAAACTTTAGAAAAACGTCGACCGTGACTCGGTTTTTTTAGCACGTACTTCAAACGTCCCAGATTTGGGTTTCCGAAGTACGGTTCGATTTGAAGCACTCTTTTACTGTTTTGATGCACTCCGTTTGTTCGAAATTGTATTCTACATCATCAAGCCTAATCATTCCCCACAAAAGTTTTGAAAAACGTCGACCGTGACTCAGTTTTTTTAAAACGTACTTCAAACGTCCCAGATTTGGGTTTTCGAAGTAGGGTTCGATTTGAAGAACTCCTTTACTGTTTTGATGCACTCCGTTTCTTCGAAAATCTATTCTAAATCATCAAGCCTAATCATTCCCCACAAAACTTTTTAAAAATGTCGATCGTGACTCGGTTTTTTTAGCACGTACTTCAAACGTCCCAGATTTGGGTTTCCGAAGTAGGGTTCGATTTGAAGGACTCTTTTACTGTTTTGATGCACTCCGTTTGTTGGAAATTCTGTTCTAAATCATCAACCGTAAACATTCCTCACAAAACTTTAGAAAAACGTCGACCGTGACTCGGTTTTTTTAGCACGTACTTCAAACGTCCCAGATTTGGGTTTCCGAAGTACGGTTCGATTTGAAGCACTCTTTTACTGTTTTGATGCACTCCGTTTGTTCGAAATTGTATTCTACATCATCAAGCCTAATCATTCCCCACAAAAGTTTTGAAAAACGTCGACCGTGACTCAGTTTTTTTAAAACGTACTTCAAACGTCCCAGATTTGGGTTTCCGAAGTAGGGTTCGATTTGAAGGACTCTTTTACTGTTTTGATGCATTCCGTTTGTTTGAAATTCTGTTCTAAATCATCAACCGTAAACATTCCTCACAAAACTTTAGAAAAACGTCGACCGTGACTCGGTTTTTTTAGCACGTACTTCAAACGTCCCAGATTTGGGTTTCCGAAGTACGGTTCGATTTGAAGCACTCTTTTATTGTTTTGATGCACTCCGTTTGTTCGAAATTGTATTCTACATCATCAAGCCTAATCATTCCCCACAAAAGTTTTGAAAAACGTCGACCGTGACTCAGTTTTTTTTAAAACGTACTACAAACGTCCCAGATTTGGGTTTTCGAAGTAGGGTTCGATTTAAAGAACTCCTTTACTGTTTTGATGCACTCCGTTTCTTCGAAAATCTATTCTAAATCGTCAAGCCTAAACATTCCCCACAAAACTTTTTAAAAATGTCGATTGTGACTCGGTTTTTTTAGCACGTACTTCAAACGTCCCAGATTTGGGTTTTCGAAGTAGGGTTCGATTTGATGAACTCCTTTACTGTTTTGATGCACTCCGTTTCTTCGAAAATATATTCTAAATCATCAAGCCTAATCATTCCCCACAAAACTTTTTAAAAATGTCGATCGTGACTCGGTTTTTTGAGAACGTACTTCAAACGTCCCAGATTAGGGTTTCCGAAGTAGGGTTCGATTTGAAGGACTCTTTTACTGTTTTGATGCATTCCGTTTGTTGGAAATTCTGTTCTAAATCATCAACCGTAAACATTCCTCACAAAACTTTAGAAAAACGTCGACCGTGACTCGGTTTTTTTAGCACGTACTTCAAACGTCCCAGATTTGGGTTTCCGAAGTACGGTTCGATTTGAAGCACTCTTTTATTGTTTTGATGTACTCCGTTTGTTCGAAATTGTATTCTACATCATCAAGCCTAATCATTCCCCACAAAAGTTTTGAAAAACGTCGACCGTGAGTCAGTTTTTTTTAAAACGTACTTCAAACGTCCCAGATTTGGGTTTTCGAAGTAGGGTTCGATTTCAAGAACTCCTTTACTGTTTTGATGCACTCCGTTTCTTCGAAAATCTATTCTAAATCGTCAAGCCTAAACATTCCCCACAAAACTTTTTAAAAATGTCGATTGTGACTCAGTTTTTTTAGCACGTACTTCAAACGTCCCAGATTTTGGTTTCCGAAGTACGGTTCGATTTAAAGCACTCTTTTACTTTTTTGATGCACTCCGTTTCTTCGAAAATCTATTCTAAATCGTCAAGCCTAAACATTCCCCACAAAACTTTTTAAAAATGTCGATCGTGACTCGGTTTTTTTAGCACGTACTTCAAACGTCCCAGATTTGGGTTTCCGAAGTAGGGTTCGATTTGAAGGACTCTTTTACTGTTTTGATGCACTCCGTTTGTTGGAAATTCTGTTCTAAATCATCAACCGTAAACATTCCTCACAAAACTTTAGAAAAACGTCGACCGTGACTCGGTTTTTTTAGCACGTACTTCAAACGTCCCAGATTTGGGTTTCCGAAGTACGGTTCGATTTGAAGCACTCTTTTACTGTTTTGATGCACTCCGTTTGTTCGAAATTGTATTCTACATCATCAAGCCTAATCATTCCCCACAAAAGTTTTGAAAAACGTCGACCGTGACTCAGTTTTTTTAAAACGTACTTCAAACGTCCCAGATTTGGGTTTTCGAAGTAGGGTTCGATTTGATGAACTCCTTTACTGTTTTGATGCACTCCGTTTCTTCGAAAATATATTCTAAATCATCAAGCCTAATCATTCCCCACAAAACTTTTTAAAAATGTCGATCGTGACTCGGTTTTTTTAGCACGTACTTCAAACGTCCCAGATTTGGGTTTCCGAAGTAGGGTTCGATTTGAAGGACTCTTTTACTGTTTTGATGCACTCCGTTTGTTGGAAATTCTGTTCTAAATCATCAACCGTAAACATTCCTCACAAAACTTTAGAAAAACGTCGACCGTGACTCGGTTTTTTTAGCACGTACTTCAAACGTCCCAGATTTGGGTTTCCGAAGTACGGTTCGATTTGAAGCACTCTTTTACTGTTTTGATGCACTCCGTTTGTTCGAAATTGTATTCTACATCATCAAGCCTAATCATTCCCCACAAAAGTTTTGAAAAACGTCGACCGTGACTCAGTTTTTTTTAAAACGTACTTCAAACGTCCCAGATTTGGGTTTTCGAAGTAGGGTTTGATTTCAAGAACTCCTTTACTGTTTTGATGCACTCCGTTTCTTCGAAAATCTATTCTAAATCGTCAAGCCTAAACATTCCCCACAAAACTTTTTAAAAATGTCGATCGTGACTCGGTTTTTTGAGCACGTACTTCAAACGTCCCAGATTTGGGTTTTCGAAGTAGGGTTCGATTTGAAGAACTCCTTTACTGTTTTGATGCACTCCGTTTGTTCGAAATTGTATTCTACATCATCAAGCCTAATCATTCCCCACAAAACTTTTTAAAAATGTCGATCGTGACTCGGTTTTTTTAGCAAGTACTTCAAACGTCCCAGATTTGGGTTTCCGAAGTACGGTTCGATTTGAAGCACTCTTTTACTGTTTTGATGCACTCCGTTTGTTCGAAATTGTATTCTAAATCATCAAGCCTAATCATTCCCCACAAAACTTTTTAAAAATGTCGATCGTGACTCGGTTTTTTGAGCACGTACTTCAAACGTCCCAGATTTGGGTTTCCGAAGTACGGTTCGATTTGAAGGACTCTTTTACTGTTTTGATGCACTCCGTTTGTTCGAAATTGTATTCTAAATCATCAAGCCTAATCATTCCCCACAAAACTTTTTAAAAATGTCGATCGTGACTCGGTTTTTTGAGCACGTACTTCAAACGTCCCAGATTTGGGTTTCCGAAGTACGGTTCGATTTGAAGCACTCTTTTACTGTTTTGATGCACTCCGTTTCTTCGAAAATCTATTCTAAATCGTCAAGCCTAAACATTCCCCACAAAACTTTTTAAAAATGTCGATCGTGACTCGGTTTTTTTAGCACGTACTTCAAACGTCCCAGATTTGGGTTTTCGAAGTAGGGTTCGATTTGATAAACTCCTTTACTGTTTTGATGCACTCCGTTTCTTCGAAAATATATTCTAAATCATCAAGCCTAATCATTCCCCA
>NW_019272520.1:0-23479 GCF_002738345.1 Cucurbita maxima | reverse complement strand
TAAATGGATCAGCAATGTTGTGCTCTGAAGCTATCTGTGTGACGATCACATCTCCTCGTTACACAATCTCTCTTATGAGATGATATTTGGGCTCAATATGTTTTCCTCGCTTCTGGCTTCTTGGTTCTTTTGAATTTGCAAACCCTTTGCTCGTGATCCCGTTCAATGAACCCCTCTGGTTGAGCCATATAGATACTCTCTTCAAGATTGTCGTTTAGAAAGGATGTCTTAACATCCTTTCCAAATTTCATAATCATAAAATGTGACAATAGAGTATTCTAATCGATTTTAGCATAGCAACAGGAAAGAAGGTTTCTTCATAGTTCACCCCCTCTCTTTGGGTATAACCCTTTGCTACTAGTCGAGCTTTAAAGGTCTGTACCTTACTGATTTGGTCTCGTTTCCTCTTATAGATCCACTTGCAACCAATAGGTTTTACCCTATCTGGTTGATCTACAAGTTCCCAGATTGAATTGAAGTACATTGACTCCATTTCAAGATTCATGGCTTTAATCCACTGATCTCTATCTTCATCATTCATTGCTTGTTCATAGATCAATGGATCCTCAATGCCATCATCAGGTATGATGACTTGAGTTTCTGCCCAACCCAAGTAACGATCGGGTTGAGTTATAACCCTCCCACTACGTCGAGGCATTCTCAACTCTTGAGAAGGATGTGATTGACCAGAAGTGTCAGCTCCATCAACAACTCTTATTGAAGGACCAGCTTGATCAACAACTCTTGTTGTTGTATCAGTAGCTTCTTTAGAAATCTCACTTAATACTTGTTCGTTACGAGGTTGATGATTTCTTACGTGATCTTCCTCTAAGAATGTAGCGTTTGTTGATACAAACACTCTATTTTCTTGAGGGTCATAAAACAAACCATCTTTCGTCTCTTTGGGGTATCCTACGAATAGACATAATTTTGAACGACGTCCTAATTTCTTGGAATTTTGCACCAACACATGTGCATCCCCAAATTCTAAAGTGACGTAAACTACCTTTACGCCCTTTTCATAACTCATAAGGTGTTTCTGAAACACTCTTAGTAGGAATCATGTTCAAAATGCATGTAGCAGTCTTCACTACATATCCCCAAAACGGATCGGGTACTTGAGCGAAACTCATCATAGATCGAACCATGTCTAACAAAGTTCTATTTCTCCTTTCTGATACACCATTTTCTTGAGGCATACCAGGGGCTGAGAGTTGTGACCTTATTCCATGTTCTATCATATAGTCCTAAAATCTTAAGTCCATGTACTCTCCTCCTCGATCTGATCGAAGTGTTTTAATAATTTTACCTAATAGATTCTCAACCTCAGTCTTATACTCTCTGAATTTTTCAAGAGCTTCGAGCTTGTGACGTATTAGATAAAGATAGTCATACCTTGAATAATCCTCAATAAATGTGATGAAATATTCATACCCTCCTCGTGCTTTGACATTCATTGGACCACAGAGATCTGTATGCACGAGTTCTAAGGTTTCTTTGGCTCTATAACCTTTTTCGAAAAACGATCGTTTAGTCATTTTACCCTCAAGACAAGACTCACATGGAGGTAAATAGTTGTCTTCTAACTTATTTGGAAGTCCATTTTTATCCAATCTATCAATCCTATTGAGATTAATGTGGCCTAGTCTTAAGTGCCAAAGATAGGTATTAGGAGAAATCTTTTGTCATTTATTTTGAGTTCAGCTTTTTTAAACATCTCGGTATTTAAAATGGCTTTTATTTCGCTCGATTTTAACATATATAAGTTGTTTTCTAATTTTGCAGAACAAATATGAATACGTCTTTTGCAAATGAACAAGAGATAGATATTAGATTTCTTTTCATTTCAGGAACAAAAAGTACATTATCTAATATAATGAATCTATCTCCAAAAAACAACTTTAAATTTCATACTGATCTTGCTGAGACAGCTTTTCCTATTCCAACCCTGAGTGTTATCTCACCGTCCGCAAGCATTCTCCAGAAGCTAGTTTCCTGGTAAAAAGAACAAATATGATTAGTCGCCCCTGAATCTATTGTGTCTTTTCGGCTTTATTCTTTACAATGTATTTTGGGCAGTTTCTCTTCCAGTGCCCATTTTCGTTGCAATGAAAACATTTTTCTTTATCTGCTTTTTGAACCTTGTGTTTGCGGTTAGTAGGAATCTTATTTTTCCCTTTACCCTTCTTCTTCATCAAAAACACTTTTAGAAGTTGAAGGTCCAGGCTTAGTTTCTTAGTACGATACACGTAGTAATTTTTTGGAGATATCAACATTTGCTTCTCCTGTTTGTCCCTTGTTCGTTAAAAGGGATTGATAAGTCTGTAGCTCATTGAGAAGAGCAGTCAAGTTATATTCTATTTTTTTCATTACCACATTTGTGCGGAACTGACTTGACTCTTCTCATCAATGACAACTTCATTTTCTTCTGTCACATTGAAATTGACCATCATGTCTAGGACATGTTCTCTAACTGAGGTCGCTTCTTACATACGACAGTTGTAAATGTATTTTATGGCTTCATGTCTAAGGGAGAAGGACGGTTGTCCAAACATCTCTTTTAGAGATTCCATAACTCTTAGTATTTCAGACGGTTGGGTATACCTATTACTTCGTTATATTCCGACTAATTAAATATAGCTTAAGTCTAGGTTATTTTTCTAAAACTTATATCACTTAAGCATGCTCATAAAACTGGGCTAACTAAGCTCAAGTACTGGTCCGATCTCCAGGTAGTATGTGTTTTGTAAACCGTCAACGTAAGTACCTCCAGCCTTAGACAAGATCGTGCCAGGTGAGCTTTCTCGTAACTGCAATTTTGTAAGACATCGACCTATTTTAACTATTAAAATTGATCGTTCTCGGTTCTTAACCCTGAGTGAGCATGTACTTAACTTTATTATAGATTTTAACGTCTATCTCGTTTTATGACGTTGAAAATAACCTATAACATGCATCTAACATGCTTTATATAACAATTATATAATCATCCATTCCATGCAATAATATAACAATTTATATCTATCACTCATGGAACCCTAAACATGCATACTATAAATTATAATAATTATAACATACTTGGAATGCATGAAACATGCTTAGCCTATGGTGAGATTTTAAATCTATATGACATACTTTGTGCATATACATTTTCTATTTAATTAAAACATACATTCATAATGCATAATTAATTAAACACGCTAAAGTGGATTGGTTTTGGCATTTTAAAACAAGCAATTAACTAAATTATTACATTAATAATTAAAAATAACTTGAACCGCTCCCGAGGATCAGGAATTGGGCGACCCAACCCTTAAAAACGTTGAACCAGACCCCAAAGGCAGAAAAACCACCCGAACTGCCTCTTCCATCTTCTTCTTTGGTTCAGCTTGCTATCTCTTCCATTTTCGATCAATTACAACCTAAAATGGACTCTAATGATTCCATAAAAATTACAAACCTTTCTTCATTCATTAAAGCCCATACACATTAGGCTTATTACAATAATTGTATCAAACAGAAGCATAAAAAAATGCCAAAACCAAAACCATCCACTTTAGGAACCACAAAATTTCATTCAAGAAATGGTACCCACCATGATCAAATTAATGTAAATAAAGTGCCTAAAACTTGCTCTGATACCAATTGATGGTGTTAATATAACACATGCGAAAACAATTTGGATCTTAGGCACTTTTAGAGCATCAATTATAGTAAATAACTAGCATGTTCATGAGTATTAAAACTTAATGAGTTTGAATACTAACCTTTTGTAGTTCAAATTCTTTTTTCCTCACGAACAGGTTTCGAGCCACCACTAGTGTCTTCTCCACTATCCTCCGGCCTTAGAACGGGATTGTGGAATCCGGTGAGTGACTAAACTTGGGAGGGGTTTTGTATATATGAAGAGAGTGTTTGTGAGAGGTTTTTCTCAAGGTTTTTCACCAAGAAGAAGACATTTCATGTTTTATGATCACTCTATTTATAGAGTCATGTTTGCATGTTCATGCAAATTTGAGATCACCAAATTTTGACACTAAAAATTTCACTCAAATATTTGGGATAACGTGGCAAGCATGCATACTTGAGTTAACCAAATTTATTGGATTTAGATTAATGATCGTAAAGTTCACTTTATTCAATAACAATCTTTAATAAATAAACAACAATAATAACTTTATTGAAAATAAAATATGTTTTTGTTTACACACTATGAGTTTTAGGACATAAAACCCAACAATTATAACTTACCATATATATCATATTTGATCTTTTATTATAGGATATTTGTCTTCTATTACAGTTCACCATAGGTATCATGTTTTCCTTTTATTACAGGCTTTTTTCATTTATTGTTATAACCCTATCCTTTATAATTTATTTGATTATTTGAGACCTTCATTTAGGTGTGGTGGTTTCAGCCAATACATGAGAATATAAAACGTAGGGTAATGTGCTTATCAACAATGTGAAGTTAACAAGACAATAATAATAGGTTCTAAAGCACAAAAACATGTGGATAAATTTCAAATATTGAGGCGCATAAAAGATATGGACCAGCAACTAATATTGATAGATCCACTACAAGGCATTTGGTCTAGTGTATGATTCTCGCTTCAGGTGCGAGAGGTCCCGAGTTTGATTCTAAAAATGCTTCCAACAATTATATCAAATTGAAGCATGCAATATAATAAGATTTGAAATAGGTTTTTTAAACCTTGAATCAATAAGTAATTCAAATTGATATTTGGAAAGAAAAAAAAAGATATATTTAATTATAATTTACAAGTGTCTTTATAACATATTAATTGAAGAGAGCAAACAATAAGAATAAACAAACAAAGGAAATTTGTGTATGTATGATTCTCTTCAAATCTTGGAAACTATGAGGATTCCTCCCTTCTATAAGAATCAACATAGCATAATCATTCCATGAAGACTGAGGTAGTCTTATAAAAGAAGATGAGGGTACCACTTTCTATTGCAGAATTTCTATGTGAATAGAGAATGAACCATATTCTTGGGAGATAAGATAGAGCCTCGAACCTAACTTCAAAGGCATTACACAAATTGTTCTATGATATTTTTTCTAGGAACTCTTTGTTATGTTGTGCGCTAAAGGTTTAAGGAAAGGGACACAGATTCTCTATTGCACTGATCTCCCAATAGAAGTTTTACCTAGGTCATCTATCGTCACAATCCTTTTAAGGAAGATGCGCCAAAATAACCAGTGAACAATAACATTTAAAGAAGTTTCAGAGAGCAAGAAGAGGATTGTGATAGAAGTTTCCCTAGGTAAAACTTCTTTAAATGTCTTAGCCAATCATGACATCATAATGAGGAGTCTCTTGGACAACAATAGCATATGGACAACAAATGTCTTAGCCAATTGTAACGGTTATGATTGCTCAAGGCGACACGCCCAAATAACCGATAAACAATAACATTGTCCAAATAACAACCTTGGACAACAAATTTTTTACAAGAATGGCTGAGACATGCAACATGAAACCACAGGCAACACGCCTTGGGCAATCATGACTGTGACATCTGCCCCCACACAGTTTATTGGATAAGGCTGACTTTAGGTCTCTGGATGCGCTTCTAGCTGATCTCATAATGAGGAGTCTCTTCCAACCTACTAGGTGCTGTTGAAAAGTACTTCTCGGTTTGTTGAGTCTTCATGTCTTCTCTGTTCGTGTCTTTCCTACTTTCTTCGCTTAAAACTTTTTCTTAATTGTATGACGTCATATCACCTGCTTCTGCTTGATGTCTTCTTAGTCGAAATAATAACATTTCAAGTTACTAACGTGGACAACAAGGTTAGTCCGCATCCATAAGAGCAATTAGATTCTATATGATGTCTTCATAATCTTACGGATAACTTTAACTAGTCCATAGTATTTTCACACCAGTCTTTGGTTTTGTTGCTTTGAACTCGAAGTTGATATAACCTTAACTTATATGAACTCTTTATTTTTCTTGAAATTATTGTGGTTGACGCTTCCGACTGACCCTTCTCTACATCAGTCTAGATGATATTTATGTGTGAACATGTGTTGCTTCAATGGTTTGTTTTTGTCTCCCTTCTTTAGTATCTGACCTTGTTTTTGTCTCTCTTGGTGGGGATAAATCCATTATCTGAAATTGTTTTGCGTCGTGGTGTTAATGTAGTGGCAACAAGGTTTCTATTGAGATTGGCGCACTCGAGCTCCCCTTTTCAATTACAACAATAGCAGAAAGCGTAGATTCATCATGGCTATGATTATTTTTCAACTGTTGTATCGACATAATTTTCAACCCTCTTGGTTGATGGATAGTTTTCTGAATGATCGTCGGGTTAGACTCCGTTACTGCTAGACATTTTGCTAGGGGCATGTAAATGACTTTGTGTTTCAGCAGGACGTTCATTCCTGACACGACGTCGAAGTCATCCATTTCAACTATCACTAAACAATTTTCCTAGTCCAAGGCTCTAGCTAGATTAGAGTTCTCATTGTGACTCTTAAGACAGACAAAGCTTCCAATTTGACGGCGTTCATCTTTCCTGTATCTTGATGCCAAAGGATGTTAAAATATTTTGCATCGGTCTCCATCATGTTGTGGGTGGCTCTAGAGTTGACAATGGTGTTCCTTACTACTTTGTGCTTTATCCAGACCTCGACATGCATAATATATATATTCATTTAACTATAAGACATATGGTCCATGGTAAATTGTAAGTCTTATACTCATTAATATTATAATGGCTACTACCTAAATTATAACCTAAAGTTGATAATTGATGTTCAATTAGCCAACCTTAAATTTGTAATCATTGTGAAGTGATTGAAATTAGAATGGAAGTAGTTTAAACTCCTAGTACCTTAAATGAAGTTGGTCTCTTCTAATAAAACACGAATTTCTCTTTAATATCATTAATACAATTATGCTTCATATTGAACCTACCAAACATGAAACTAAAACTACGTTCAATTTAACTCCATTTTATTGTTATCTTGAATGACGTGCAGGATATATTCTATGTTTACCTTGATATTTCATATTAGTTAAGTTTTTTGCAAAATCACAATTTGACAATAACAAAGATGAACTTGAGTCTGTTTATTATTTTAAAGAAAATTTCTTTCTCCATCTTATTCCTAATAACTCTTCAACTAAATTCATATTATGCTAAGAAACAAATTTTTTACTCGCAAGAAGTAAAATATGCAACTTTAACTAAAATTTCATCGAAACAAATTTTATTGTCATACAACATAGATGACAATTATAGCCTTCAAACAAAAACTAGAGTAGTTGTGGTGAATGTGATAGAAACTCTAGTGTTCATCCATAATATACAACCACTACCTAAATTATTTCCTATAACTTTCAAAACATAAGTTGTAGTTGAAAATTACATAAAACAATCCCCAAAATCCAAGAACTCGTGTCCAATTAGTCAATCCTAAAGATAGCAACTAACATAGAGTAATTGAAAATTTAAAGTTCCAGTTACTTAACTAAATTTCATCCCGTCTTTAATAAAACATGAGTTGCACTTAAGTTCATGAAATATTTGACTTTAACTCTTAGTACTATTAATGCAATTATATTTCATAAATCAAACTATGTTACATTCAATACAACTTCATTTTCTTGTCATAGGAAGCAAAATAGAAGAATTAAATCAAACAAACTGATGAACTGAGCCGAATAAATCCAACCCAACCCAAACGGATTAGTTTGATTCATTTGTTGGGTTGTAGTTTATTTGAACACTTGCATACTAGACCATCAACTTTTTGTTTTATAGTCCAACAACCGCTCAAGAAAATAGATTTCAAACTTGAGAGAAAAAAATATACTGAGGAGTTAAAAATGTTGCAATTTTTTAAAAAGGGCATTTGGTCTAGTGGTATGATTATCGCATAGGGTGTGAGGAGGTCTTGAGTTCAATTCTCAAAAGAATAAGCCTCAAAGAAAACAATTCAAACACCATAGTGTATATTCTTCCATCTTAAAACTATGATGATGCTCTTTTCTAATATCATTTTATCTTTTCCACTTTCAATAGGCATGCCTTTCCACTTTCAATAGGCATGCCTTTCCACTGTCAATAGGCATGCCTACCGAAATCCTAACTTTCGATATTTGCTTTACTTGTGTATTCCGCGATATGTGTCTCAAATGGAACTATCAAACTAAAACTTACATTATTTTCTTCTCAATACAGTAATTGTCGCAAACCCTATGTAAATAATTTAACAGCGGTCTAGTCTAAAAGATATAATAATAATGATTATTTCTCATGGATTTCATTAACAAAGAAAATAAATGAAATAATGATGATACATTCCATAAAAAACATAATATATAGTCCATACTAAGGGCATTTGGTCTAGTTGTATGATTATTGCTTTGGGTGCAAGAGGTTGTCCAAAAGAAAAAAAGCACTAAAATAATTAATTATCAGGTTTATGAAAAAGAAATTGTCATTCTTTTGTCTTTTAAAATCCATACTAAGGGCATTTGGTGTAGTGGTATGATTAGAGTTCGATTCTCGGAATGCCCCTCCAAAAGAAAAAAAAAAGTACTAAAATAATTATCGTTTCAGGTGTGAGAGGTCTCAAGTATATCGTTTCAACTATAATAAAGGCATTTGGTCTAGTGTTAGTCAGCTATTTGAATAGCCTGAAGTCATCATAGCCAGATCCTTTCCTGAACCAACCGGGCACAAAACGCCGAGGTAGAAAGTCGAAAGCGAGCTCTTTTCGCGTATACGTAATTGCAAGTATGAGTGCTAGGTAAGAGAGAATGTCGAATGAGAAAGACATTCAATTACGGCAACATTCGCAACTACCAAAGTGCACTAAACCCAATAGAGATCTTCGACATTAAATTACGGCAACATTCGCAACTACCAAAGTGTTCTCTCTCAGTCACCCGGAGACGAAAGTAAGATCAGATCTGAAGTTTACGAATCGAAGAGAAAATGGATCTGAGTTATACACGCTTTCATTTTCAAAAGCCTTCGGGTGTGACTTATTAATCAGCAGGCAGGTTTATGAAAAAGAAATTGTTCTTTTGTCTTTTAAAATCCCTTACCTTATAAATCATCAGACAGATTTATGAAAAAGAAATTCCGAGTATGACTTAGTCATGCTATTTGAATAGCCTGAAGTCATCATAGCCTATCCACCGGTTCCGAAGACTCCTTCGGCATCAATGTGCTCCAATGAAAGAGATTATACCCTTTCCTGAACCAGAACTGGGAACAAAACGCCGAGGTAGAAAGTCGAAAGCGAGCTCTTTTCGTGTATACACAATCTCGAAGCCCAATTACCTCACGGACTGTCTCCTCAACCCTTGCGAGTATGAGTGCTTGGTAAGAGAGAATGTCGAATGAGAAAGACATTCGATTACGGCAACATTCGCAACTACCAAAGTGCACTAAACCTAGTAGAGATCTTCGACCTAACGATAATGGAACTTCAAGCCCATTTAATCAAATCCGCTTTGTACCTTGTTGTTGACCGAACCAGTTGCACGCCAGGCCCAAATTCTCTCTCAGTCACCCGGAGACGAAAGTAAGATCAGATCTGAAGTTTACGAATCGAAGAGAAAATGGATCTGAGTTATACACGCTTTCAATTTCAAAAGCTTCGCTTGGCTACGGTACTTTATTCAGGATGTACAACAATATAGTCATCTCTTAGCCGTGTATAGAGAATTCCTTGATCTTTTCTTTGGCGGATAACACAAATGAAATCGATTCTCTGACCGCCCATCTTATGAGTCCATTCTTGTCTTGTTGGTTTGTTGTACTATTCTATACCTCTCTCGATTGATCGAAAGACGTTCGACAGCTGGGAGGGCCTATCGTGAGGGAACTTTCTTTTTCATGGTAGGCAAATTTAAAGAGGGAGATGCGTATGTCCACGATAATCAAGGTAGAGCGACTCCTTCTTTAAAAGAGGTTGGTTTTATCGAAACTGTTAAATCCGCTTACATTAAAGAAAAAATAGAAGCCCTTGGTTTGGCAGATGTCAATTCGTATGGCAATGTGGACTCGACTCAGGATGAGAATTCCGCTTTTCATACTGCTGCTATGAGCTGAAAGAGCTGGTAAGCTATCGCACTAAACGAAAAGAAAAGGCACATACGGGTTGACCTCGTTACAAGTGGCGGGGGCTAGCCAAAGAAGGTCAGTCGAACTAGGTTAGGACCCTTGATCTGGTTCAGCTAGGTTCTTCCATGCGAAAATGTATGTGTATCCGTATCTTCTTTTTGTTTATACGTTTGGAGAAAACTGCTAAGCCCGCCTTTCTTACCAAGTGTGATTCAATCTTTCAGCTGAAACTTTCCTCTCGTCCGACGGAAAAGGTAGGATTACGACTACCTTTTCCTTTTCTTGCCGGAGCCAAGGGATCAATCAGTTTCTACCAAAAAGTTCGCTATCTATTAGTTGTCGTAATCGAATGTATTTCTCATTTCATGTTAGCTCCTCCAAGAGCTTCCAGGTCCGTAGTAGACGAAACCTTGGACTTCTATTGAACTTATAGCATTGCCTGTTGAGCTCGCCGTTGAGGGTTGGCCTTACAGGAGATCGAGCAGCCTTTCTTTCCTTGCCTGGTATGCTTTTCTGCTTATCGTGTAACTAGCCAACTAGCCAAACTAAGAGGGAGAGGGATCATGTCAATCAATTTTTATGTGCATTTTGTCCGTCCTGTACTTGCCTACTTAGCTTTCTTAGCCAACATCTCCGGTTTTCCCCAAACCAAGAGGTTCGCTTATCCATACCCAATAGTCACACTTTCAGCTGAAAGACTTATTTTTTTTTCATAAAGTCGGTTCATAGATCAAGAAAGAATGAAGCTGCTTACAGGGACGGTTACGCGATACATCTTTTCATACTCACCTTTTCTTTAACCCTGCTATCAACCGAGCCATTCTCGTTTGTTTTTTTAAGGGGTCTCCCCATTGTAGATTACTCGGATTGGTTCTCGCATCCCTGTGCCAAAAAGTATGGGCGAGTTTGGTTTGAGCGTTCATCGATTGGGTGGATCCATATGCTCCGGAGGGGTGAGACGAGGTGTAGCGCATCTGTTTTGGGTATGTTGTCCGCTAAAGGTTTTAGGAAATGGATACAAATTTTCTACATTGGTCATCTGTGGTCACAATCCTTTCAAGGAAGATGCTCCCAAATAATCGGTGAACAATAGCCTATAAAAAAGTTTCAGAGAGCAAGAAGAGATAGAACAGAGAATAGGAGTGAGTCGTGCAAAGAAGAAGGAACTAGTAGGTTTAATTTGGGTTCGTTTGAACTAAAACACGAACCAAAATTTGTCAAACGAACCCAAATTTAAGACTCTCTAGCCCAAAGTCCATATGTGGTAAAAAAAAAAAAACCTTCCGTGGCCCAACCCTTATTCGCAGTCCACATCCAACCATTTCTTTTTCAACCTACACATATGCTCCATGCCAAACTCACGTAACTAGTCAGAAGATGCGGCCCACAATTGAAAGAAAGACAAGTGTAACAATCGCACTCTTGCAGTAGTGAGATAATAATTATGTGACATTTGTTCTAATCCAGTGAACAAGTCAACCATGCAAAATTCAGACTGAACGAAAAATAGCAGTGTATGCTTAAATCACGTTTAGAAGAAATATTTTAGAAAACGTGAGCGAGGAAAGACGTCAAAAACAATTTCAAATAGAGCAATGTTATAAGCTAAAAGTGAATAAACAACAACTGGTCACGTTCTCCTATAGTACATTTTGGGACATTTTAGTTCTGATGAGTGTATATATGATTTTGAGGACTAATCATACATATCGTAGGATTAATCTGATTGACGCTGTCCATAAACATGACGTTCAACATCATCAAAGAGAAGACGACATCGGGCCTATTGAAGGTGTTGTCAAATATGTACGAAAATACGTCGGCTATGAACAAGGTGTATTTGATGCAGAGGTTGTTCAATCTACAAATGTCGATATGTTGCAAATCATATAAATTAGTTCAACATGATTGTAAGTCAATTGAGTTGGGTGGAAATTATGTTAAAAAATGAAATTAAAGCATTGATTTTTGTGTAATCTTTACTCGAGTCGTGGTATACTGTTGTTGCTGCAATCAACAGTTCACGAGGATCTAATAAATTGAAATTTAATGAAATTCAAGATGTCAGCGAAAGCCCAAACGAGAAATTGGAGATTCATCAGACAATGCTCTCATTGTTGATCGAAGGGGAAGAAGTAAATCAAAGAGCCCAAACAAACATGGGCGATCAAAATTAAGAAACCGTGAAAAATCTCCAAACAAACAAAACGAAAAGAGTTGAAATTGTGGAGAAAAATAACACTTTCGAACAGATTGTACAAAATTGAAGAAAAGAAAAATCACAAATTTGAAGATAACAATAATTCCATATGTTCAGCAGAAGATACTGAGAATACTTTAATCCTTAGCGTGAATAGCCCAATTGAATTTTGGATTTTAGATTCAGTTGCATCGTTTCATTCGTCTCCAAGTAAGGAATTTTTTCAAAATTTAAAATAAGGAAATGTTAGGAAGGTGTATATTGCCGACAACAAAACGTTGGAGATTGTTGGAGATTGAAGGGAAGAGAGATGTCTACATATAAACTCTAACAGAAAATGAGTGAGTGGACATTATAGAATGTCATAAATATTTCTGATCTCAAGAAGAATCTGATCTCTATTGGTCAGTTGGATAGCACAGGTTATGCAGCCGAGTTTGGAAAGAGTTTGGGAAAGATTGTGAAGGGTGTCATGGTGGAAGCATGACCTAAAATATGGAACCCTATACACCAACTAGAGTGTATAAAAAAGGTTGTTGTTGCTAAGAGTGTTTCCAATTCAAGTAACAGCAACAACAACCAAGTTTTTACACCCTACAGCAGTGTCAATAGACTTGTACATATGAGCATCAAAGAAATGAAGATGATGGGTGCAAATGAAGTTTTAGAAGGCCTAAAATCTATTGATATGGGTGTTTGTGAGAGCTGCGTTATGGAAAAATATAAACGAGTTAGCTTCACAAAAGCTGCTAGAGAATCAAAGAAAGTGCGATTGGAAATGGTCCATACAGACGTTTGGGGACCATCTCTAGTTTCTTCATTTATAGTACCAAAATTTCACGGATTAGATGTCTCGCACTGTGCAACGAAAACTCTCTGTTTTCCTAAGGCTAGTTATATATCTCATGAACACTCTTTTCCTCCTCACGATATCTAGACACTATAACGTTGATCCAGTATTGTCTTATATAGTTAACGTTCACTCTTTAACGTCCAAGGACATTTTATAACTACCACGAAAATCAAAACATACAATAAATTTATACAAGTTTTACAACATATCATATACTACAAAATAGGGTTAGACTGCTTACTTGGTCGCGGAGAGACGTGTCATTGAGCTGAGTCAAAGAGATATACGACTCTTTATCCTAAGAAAAAATTTATATAATTTAAAATCCGGCTGCTCTGATACCAATCTGTCACAACCCAAATTTCAAAGGTTCAAAACTCAAATAGAAACTAAAATTGAAAGTGAAAACAAATAAAAACAAATAAAAATAAAAGTAAATTAATATAAAATAATGTTGTAAAATTAAAATGAGATTGAGAAAACAACACCACATTAAATATAAAATTAAATTAAATTATAAGACGGTGTTGTTCAAATTTATCCAAACAAAAAAAAAAAAGTGTTTGGGATAGAATTACAAAAAAAAAAAAAAAAAAATACTCGAACACAAAGACCTGTGACCGCATCTCCTGTGAGTGCACAACCTTTGAAGGCTCCCTCATACGAACCCATCCAAAATAATCACACATGTGGCCGCATCTCCTGACTTTAAACTGCTAGTCTAAACATGGTTTCGTCACCAAAGCTTTAGAGTTTAATCTATCTTTACAAAAATATTTTGTAAAATATTTTTCTCTTAATTTAAAATTAGTCATCAAAAGTAATAATTAGGTACAAATTTGGTTTAAAATTCAAAACTTTCAAATCTTGCTGTTCCTTAACCATATTCAAATAGAGATTCTTGAACTCCTTGTACCTTAAATAAAGTTGGTCTCCTCTAATAAATAGGAATTTCTCTTAAGATCATTAAATTCTTATAGACTCTAGGCTCAATATCATTAATACAATTATGGTTTATCTTAAACACGTAAAACATAAAACTAAAGTGCGTTCAATTTAACTCAATTTTATTGTCATCTTGAATGATGTTTAGGGTATATTCTTGATTTACCTTAAAGCTCTTGTGACATGACAGTTCATATTAGTTAAACTTTCTGCAAAATCACAAGTTAAAAAACAACAACGATGAACCTAGGTCTATTAGTCATTTCAAAGACAATTTCTTTCTCCATCTTATCGATAATAATAGTTCAACTAAATTCATATTATGCAAAGAAACAAGTTTACCACTCATAAAAACAGCTACCTAAATTATGTCCTAAAAATTTGAAAACATAAGTTGTAGTTGATAATTACACAAAAATTTCCCTAAATTCATGAATTCGTGTCCAATTAGTTAATCCTAAAGATGGTAACTAGCATAGTAATTGAAACTCCACATGAAGTAATTTAAAGTTCCCCAAAGTTTATCTCATCTTTAATGAAGCATGAATTGCATTGAAGTTCATGAAATGCTTATAGACTCCAACTCTGAGTACTATTAATGTGTTTCATTGAGTTTCTCATAAATGAAATTAAGGTGCATTCCATTCAACTTTATTTTCTTGTCATACGAGATAAAATGGAAAAATTAAATCAAACAAACGGATGAACTGAACCGAATCAATCCAACCCAAATTGATTTAGTTTGTTTTTTTTGTTGGGTTGTTGGTTTATTTGATAACCCTTTTATATTATAACAATGTCCTCCAACTAAGAGAAAATATATTTGAGTAAAAGCTAAAAATATTGGATGTTCAAGAAAAGGTATTTGGTTTAGTGGTGTGATTCTTCATATTTGACATCAACCTAACTTCATATTCGACATTTTATACTTACCATCATGCTCTTAATACTCATAGTCTTTCTTAACATCCCATCCCAAGGCTTTATTCTCCAAGACACATCCTTTTATACTTACCATCATGCTCTTAATACTCATAGTCTTTCTTAACATCCCATCCCAAGGCTTTATTCTCCAAGACACATCATTTTATACTTACCATCATGCTCTTAATACTCATAGTCTTTCTTAACATCCCATCCCAAGGCTTTATTCTCCCAGACACATTCTACATCTAAGGACTTCACGTGTTTCCTGCAATACGACAAAATATGACCTTAATACCTAGGCCTAAGCCTTCATACATATATTTCAAGTGGTAAAACAAGGGCATTTGGTCTAGTGGTATGATTCTTGCTTTGGGTGTGAGAGGTCTCGAGTTTGATTCTCAAAATGCCCCTTCAAGATATTGTAGTACGAATTGTGGGGATGTAGCTCAGATAGTAGAGCACTCACTTCTGATGTGGAAAGTTACGAGGTTGATACCTTGCATCTCCAAAATGAATCAATCACTAAATATATTATTTCTTTTCAATTTTTTCTTATTTACGACATAATGAGCCAGGATAGTTTTTCATGTCACTATTTTGAAAATTACTTCTTTTCAATTTTTTCTTATTCATGACATGTTGAGTACCGATATTTGTTCATTTTCACTATTATTGATGATGAAAAATTTACGATTTTGTGATGCAAGAATTGTAGGGATGTAGCTTCGCTTAGCATGTGAGAGGTACGGGGATCGATACCTCGCATCTCCAAAAGAAACTATTTTATTATTAATATTTTATTTCTATTAAATATTTCCTTATTTATGACATAATATGCAGATATACTTTTTCATTTTCACAATTATTGATGAAGGGCATTTAGGGTGTTCATTTCCCATGTGGAAAGTATGGGGATCATTACCTTGCATCTTCAATTGAATCGATTACTAAATATATTATTTCTTTTCAATTTTTTCTTATATTTTCAATTTTTTCTTATTCAGGACATAATGAGCTGGGATAGTTTTTCATTTTCACTATTACAGATGTCGAGATGCTTAGGACTTTATGATATAAGAATTGTGGGGATATAGCTTAGATGGTAGAGCACTTGCTTTGCATGCAAGAGATATGGGGATCGATATCTTGCATTTTTAATGTCGACTCTTTTGAAGAAAAAACCACACGATCGAACACCTCAAAATGTCGTGGTAGCTCTAAGAAATCTACCATACGACCTGAGTGTTGAGGGCTACAGGAACTTTCTCATACGACCTGAGAGTTACGTTAGCCACAATGCATCTCATGGACGATGCAACACTATGATAGTGCTCGAAGGTGAATGGTATATAAAATGGGTCATGCACCATAAACTCATGGGAAGATCGTTGATGGAATCGATGCAATCAATGCTCCCCGGATGGGTTGCTAATCAAAGACCTAATATTTGATGTTGACTCTTCTGAAGAAAGAGCCACATAATCGAATAACTCGAAGCATCGTGGTAGCTCTGAGAACTCTAACACACACAAGGAAGGACGTGTCAAAGAGTTAGACATTAAATAAAAGATCATGCTAAAACTCTTCAGCGATTTGACAAAAGACTTTAGGACATCCTCACCAAAAATCCATTGTTATCTAGCGGTTAGGATATCTGACTTTCATTGAGGAGACTTGGGTTCGATTCCTATCAATGAAATATTATTTTCATTGGGTTTGATTCCTGTCAATGAAGTATTAGTTTCTTTTTTCATTTTATTTTACAGTTTCTATCTTAGATTAAAAAGACTTTTATGAATTTGGTACCTTTGTTAGAGTTATGTTATAGATATTTGGTTCAATTTCAACAAGTGGAGTTGAGATGATTCAAATGGTTAATGCGATAATCCAGTCGTCTTAGAGGTCTCTCTTGTTGAACGACATCATGGTTGAGATGAGCAGGTGATTCAAATGGTTAATGCGATAATCTAGTCGTTTTCGCGGTCTCTCTTGTTGAACGACATCATGGTTGAGATGAGCACCCAAGTGAGTTTGACAAGTTGGATTGTAGAGAACCACACCTCAAGCCAAGTTCATGTGGGCTTAACAAACTTAAAATCCAAGAACACAACCCCTTAAATGGAAACCGGGATGCTGAGGAATTAAAAAGATTTATTTTTGACGTAGAACAATACTGGAAGGTTACTGGAACTTGCTCATAGGACCTAAGAGTTACGTTGGTCGCAATGCATCTCATGGACGATGCAAAACTATGGTGGCGCTCGAAGGTGAATGGTAAAAAAAAAAGGGTTATGCACCATAAACTCATGGGAAGACTGTTGATGGAATCGATATAATCGACGCTCCTCTGGATGGGTTGCCAATCAAGGACCCGATGTTTGATGTTGATCCTTTTGAAGAAAGAGCCAAACGATCGAACAGCTCGAAACGTCTCGATAACTCTGAGAATTCTATCACACACATGAAAGGACGTGTCGAAGAGTTAGAAATTACCCAAAACATTATAGTAAAACTCATTAGCGATTAGACAAAAGACTCCAAGACAACTACACTTAAAATTCATTGTTGTCCTACGGTTTGTATATTTTGCTTTCACATAGGAGATTCTGGTTTAATTCTCTGAAATGGAACATATTTCTTTTTATTTTATAGTTTCATCTTTTGTCACCAATTATATTTAAACTTTGCCTAATTTTGAGAGACACTATAATGGTCAAGTTCAATAGTATCTTAGATTAAAAATACTTTTATGAACATCGTACCTATGTTAGTGTTATGTTATAAATATTTGTTTCTATTTAAACAAGTGGGGTTGAGGTGATTCAAATGGTTAATGCGATAATCCGGCTATTTTTTAGGTCTCTCTTGTTGAACGCCATCATGGTTGAGATGAGCACCCGAGTGAGTTTGACAAGGAGACTCGAATTTAAACTTTACCTACGTTTGAGAGGCACTATAATGGTCAAGTTCAATGGTATTTTAGATTAAAAAAACCTTTTATGAACTTTGTACCTTTGTTAGTGTTACTTTGTACATTTGTTTGTATTACTTTGTATGTTTGTTAGTGCTATGTTATAGACATTTGGTCAAGTTCAACAAGTGGGGTTGAGGTGATTCAAATGGTTAATGTGATAATCGAGTTGAACAGTTACCAGTTATTTCAAAGGGCTCTCTTATTGAACGCCAACAAGTCTGAAATGATTGAGATGAGCACCCGAGTGAGTTTGACAAAATTGAAATAAAATCAAATAAAATCACTCAAACAAATTAATAAAATTGAAAAAAAATTAGCCTTATTTTATGACACTTCCTTCAACTTGAAGGGGCGGTAAACCAAGGATTCCTTCGCCCAAGACCCCTGATCCAACTCCCAACATGGAAATGATAAGCTATAGAATCATTCCAAGAACCTCAATGGATGGGTTACAAACTCACATTACCAATCTCGACAACTGGATGTGTTACCGACGTTAGAAGAACGACCGCATCAGAGCAAGTCATGGAGATAGAAGATCCCGTTGAAGGATGATAGACCAACCGTAATCTTCAGCCCAACGAGCCAAGGTTTTGTAGAAGCAAGAACCCTTGTATTAAAGAAATTAACACATTCTTATACAAAATTTGGATAAACCATGATATAAAGCTAGAATTAGATTATGAGATCCAAGAGTGAGAAGCAAGATTTGGAACCTTTTTCTAAATTGTGTCACTTCACAATGGAACTTATCAAGGCTTGATTGAATAACTCAGATGCAATCTACCACAAGAATTGCATGAAACTTAAAAACGACAAAGATATGCTCAGATTTCTATAAGGGGACCTCTCAACTTAAGAGATCAATTTCATTGATCACAAATATGTTTTTATATAATAATTTGTGGGTATTTATAGTCTCCCCACAATAAAAAGTTAGTGCCGATGATTTAATCTCGATCCTTTAAATCTCCACAGAAGACGAAGTCAATTTGAGCATTACAAACTTTATGAAATTAAAATAATAAATAAATTTTTCTAACCACTCATGAAATGTTGCTTGCAACTTCATCCGCTACTTCAACCGTGCAAATATTTACTTTTGAATCTCCAAATGATCTTGACTCAAACGAATCAGCTTGTAACACATGACATGACGGTTGAACCTAGCCTATCCAATTTTGTAGATGAAGTATGAATGCTTGTTGAATCTTCTTGGCCTTGGGTTGTGTAATAGGTTCAGTTGGAACACCGTGATTCTTATCATCATCCCCCTCTTCAAAAGGATTCGTCCTCGATTCAGAAAAATCATCACCTACATCAAAAGAACTCAACTCAGTAACATTGAAAGTAGAATGTACACCGTGATTATTATTATCATCCCCCTCTTCAGGATTCGTCCTCAAATCAGAAAAATCATCACGTACATCAAAGGGACTCAACTTAGCAACATTGAAAGTAGAATGTATTGACAATTCTATGGGAAGATCAATTTTATTGTTTCATGCAATCAAATGAGTCATTTTACCAAATGTCTTACGAAGCATTTATAGTCAAATAAAGAGTTAGGAATCCACGCTATCTTTAGATCTACAGACTCACTCCCAATTGAATTGAGCTATCTATGCTTAACATTAAAATGAAAATTCATCAGTAAAATTATTTACGCTAATTCATTAAAATTTTAAATTTTTTTAAAAAGAAATCATCTTTAAATTTAGATAAGATAGTAAGTTATACTACTTGAATCAGGTGTGGTGAAGGTCGAATGAACATGTGACCTTCAAATCTTCAATATTACTCTCTCCCAACTAAGCTATCCCCTGTAAAAATGAAAATTCATAAATTTTAAAAGAAATAATCACTAATTTTAGATTTAATATTCAGGTTATGCAAGTTAGTCAACTTGAATTAGGTGCCGTGAATGTGGATCAAACACGTGACTTTTAGATCTTCACTAATGCTCTCCAAAATGAGTTATCCCGCTAACATTAAAAATAAAAATTCATCGGTAAAGATATTTTCACTACTTTATTGAGATTTTAAAAAAAAAAAATCACTAATTTTAGATTGAATAGTCAGGTTATGCAACTTAGTCAACTTGAACGTGGATCAAACCCGTAACCCCTTGAGATCTTTAGTCACTCTCTCCCAACTAAGCTATCCCCTGTAACATTGAAAATGAAAATTCGGAAATTTTAAAAAGAAATAATCACTAATTTTAGATTGAATAGTCATGAGTCAAGTTATGTGACTTGAATCAGGTGCGGTGAACGTGGATCGAAGAACACGTGACCTTCGGATTTTCAATCTGACGCTCTCAAAACTAAGTTAGCCTCACTAATATTTGGAAAAAAAATCATAAATATGGTATTTAAGCTAATTCATTATATTTTAAAAAGAAATAATCACTAATTTTAGTTTGAATAAAGTTATGCAACTTAATTGACTTATGTAACGTAAACCAAGTGCCGTGAACGTGGATTAAACATGTAACCTTCAGATATTCAATCCCAACTGAGCTATCCCCGCAATCATTAAAAATCAAAATTCATGTGTAAGGGTAATTTCGCTATTTCATTCTTCATTGAAATTTTAAAAATAAATAATAACTAATTTTTTATTGAATAGTTAGCTTATGCAAATGGAAACAGGTGCGGTAAACGTGAAGATTAAATACGTGAACTTTAAATCTTCAATCTAACGNTCTCTCAACTGAGCTATCCACACAAACATTAAAAATGAAAATTCATCAGTAATGGTATTTTCGCTAATTCATTTTAATTTTAAATAGAAATAATCACTAATTTTGAATAAGATATTCAAGTTATCCAGCTTGTATAAGGTGCGGTGAACTAAAACACGTTAGGTATTTTCGATAATTCATTGAGATTTCAGAAAGGAATAATGACTAATTTTAGATTGAATAGTCGGGTTATGCAACTAGAATCAGGTGTGGTTAACGTGTTGATCAAACACGTGACCTTCAAATCTTCAGTCTGACGTTCTCCCAATAGAGCTATCCTACTAATATTAAAAAAGAAAATTCATAAGTAAAGGTACTTCCACTAATTCAGTATATTTAAAAAAGAAATAATCACTAATTTTAGATTGAATAAGCAAGTTATGTTTTTAGATTGTATGGTCAGGTAATAAACTTGTATCAGGTGCGTTCAACGTGGATAAAACACGTGTGACCTTCAAATCTTCCGTCTAAGAATCTCCCAACTGAGCTACTCTTGCTAACATTAAAAATGAATATTCATCAGTAAAGGTATTCGGTACGCTTCTGAAAATTCAACAAAAGGCAATAGTATTAGACCGAGATGCCAGATTTAAATCTCGCTTCTGGAAAATTCAACAAAAGGCATTGGATACACAGTTATAGTACGACATTCCACCCATAAACAGATGGTCAAACATAAATGCTCAAGCAAATAGTGGAAGACATGTTGAGGGTATATGTGAATGATTTTGCAGGAAGATGAGATAAGTACCTACCCCTTATGAAATTTGCTTATAATAATAGTTGTCAAGCCACCATACAAATGGCCACATAGGAGGTTCTCTACGGACGAAGATTTCGATCCCCTGTCTTTTAGGAAGAAGGGGGCAAACAACAACTATTGACAGTAGCTGGTGCAAATTTCCAACGCCGCAGTCCAGAAGATTAAAGCTAGGATACAAACCGCACAAAGCCGAGAGAAAAGCTATGTAGACCTAAGGCGCAAGGACATGGAATTGTAGGTAGGGGATCATATATTCCAAAAAGTTTCACATGAGAGGGGTGCACAGGTAGGGTAAAGAGGTAAGCTAAGCCCTAGGTTTATCCGTCCGTTTGAGATATTAGAAAGGATTGGATATGTGGCCTATACAATCGGGCAATTCCTAAATTTGTCTACAGTACGTAATATCTTTCATGTATCCATACTACGGAAGTATACCCTAGATCCTTCGCACGTACTAGCTCATGAAACTCTCTTCTTGAGAGATGGCCAAACGTATAAAGAAGACCCGATTCAAATAATAGACAAGAAATTCAAAAGATTGAGAAACAAGGAAATCGCTCTTGTTAAGGTCCTATGGAAGAATCATAGAGTAGAAGAAGCCACTTGGGAAACAGAAGGCAAATAAGAACCTTGTACCCTGACCTATTTTAGAATAAGCACTTTCGATGACCGAAAGTTTTCAAAGGAGAGGAGAATTTGCAACACTCAAGGTCTTCAATAAGAGACCGTGTATAATCCCTACTAAGTTGTATCTAGAAGCAAAGAACAAGAACAATTGAAAAAACATTGAGAAAATGGTACTTTTTCTAATTTTTATAAACTTCCAGAATCATTCCATTTTTTATAGAACAATAATTACAAGGTGCTTAAAAAAGGAAGGCTCCGATCGGAGATGATTTTTCTGGCAGAAGATTAATAAAAATCAATAATGAAATTATAGAAATTCTAGTGTTTCAATGGTAGTGAAAAATCCGTCTATAAATTATGAATTAGGGTAGACTATTAGGGGCAAGAAGCAAGCTTAATCGAGTACCCAATCGAGAGATACAAGTTTTTGGTTTTGGGGTATCGTGTTCATGGGTTTACCTCGAATTCGAGAACTATAGTCCACTATTCATTTCCAAACTTGTTCCTGCACCTTCTAAATAAGTTTACCCATAAGTTTGGTGAAGAAAAGAGGTCCTCAAAGTGCTAGTAGGTTTTCACACAAATCAGTCCATGTTAGGTTACCCTCTAATGTTTTCCTTAGCTAAAACCTCAACTCCTAAAGCTTATCCCAAGACATTATGTATAAACCTAGGTTCATCGATAATCCATGTACCAAGTACCTAGAACTATGTGAATAACATGCTAAATAAGTTGCTAGGATCCATACCCATAAGTAACCATTATCTGCCATTACAATGTGTACTAAAAGGCCCCTATTCCTCTTTAGGTAGGATATCCTGCAATATGTATCATGAGCTGGATGTTATGATAGGCCTACCTTTCCCATCAGCTAAACGAGATGTCCTGCACCACGATTTACCAGTAGGCTTACATGATTATGACGACACCACTCATGTGTTCATGGGGAGAAAATTGAAGGTTATTTTAGGGGAAGGTTTTCAAGATCAGTATATGATACATGACACGATGACCTCTTATGTAATTGTAACATTCATACTTTAGGACTATAATTAACTAATATGTAATTGTAACCTAAAGTAAATAAAAAGTCTTCAAATACATTAATGAAATACAAAAACTCTAAATTACTCTAAAATGTAATCCACCAAAATTTATAACATGAAACTTCATTCTTCTTCAATGTGCCATGAATTGAAATATTTTTTTGATAATTTCAACAATATTTTCTTCATATCTTCATTGAAGAATATTGTATGATTGATGTCTCTTGGTCCATATCAAATATTATCATAATATGGTCAATGAGGGGAATACACCAATTGTTGGG
>NW_019272519.1:22906-23720 GCF_002738345.1 Cucurbita maxima | reverse complement strand
TCATCTAGCCTTATCATTCCTCACAAAACTTTCGACAAACGTCGACCGTGACTCGGTTTTTTTAGCACGTACTACAAACTTCCCTGTTTGGGTTTCCGATGGATGGTTCCATTTGAAGAACTCTTTTACTGCTTCACGCACTCCGTTTTTTAGAAAAAAATATTCTAAATCATCAATCCTTATACTTCCTCACAAAACTTTCGACAAACGTCGACCGTGATTCGGTTTTTTTAGCACGTACAACAAACTTCCCAGTTTGGGTTTCCGAAGAAGGGTTCCATTTGAAGAACTCTTTTACAGTTTTACGCACTCCGTTTCTTGGAAACAATATTCTAAATAATCAATCCTTATCATTCCTCACAAAACTTTCGACAATCGTCGACCGTGACTCGGTTCTTTTAGCACGTACTACAAACTTCTCTGTTTGGGTTTCCGAAGGAGGGTTCCATTTGAAGAACTCTTTTACTGTTTTCCGCACTCCGTTTCTTAGAAATAATATTCTAATTCTTCAAGCCTTATCATTCCTCACAAAACTTTCGACAAACGTCGACCGTGACTCGGTTTTTTTAGCACGTACTACAAACTTCCCTGTTTGGGTTTCCGAAGAAGGGTTCCATTTGAAGAACTCTTTTACTGTTTTACGCACTCCGTTTCTTAGAAATAATATTCTAAATCATCAAGCCTTATAATTCTCACAAAAGTTTCGACAAACGTCGACCGTGACTCGGTTTTTTTAACACGTACTACAAACTTTCCTGTTTGGGTTTCCGAAGCAGGGATCCATTTGAAGAACTCTTTTACTGTTTTACGCACT
>NW_019272519.1:21798-22371 GCF_002738345.1 Cucurbita maxima | reverse complement strand
TTTTTTAACACGTACTACAAACTTCTCTGTTTGGGTTTCCGAAGGAGGGTTCCATTTGAAGAACTCTTTTACTGTTTTACGCACTCCGTTTCTTAGAAATAATATTCTAAATCATCAAGCCTTATAATTCTCACAAAAGTTTCGACAAACGTCGACCGTGACTCGGTTTTTTTAGCACGTACTACAAACTTCCCTGTTTGGGTTTCCGAAGAAGGGTTCCATTTCAAGAACTCTTTTACTGTTTTACGCACTCCGTTTCTTAGATATAATATTCTAAATCATCAAGCCTTATAATTCTCACAAAAGATTCGACAAACGTCGACCGTGACTCGATAATATTCTAAATCATCAAGCCTTATAATTCTCACAAAAGATTCGACAAACGTCGACCGTGACTCGGTTTTTTTAGCACGTATCAAGCCTTATAATTCTCACAAAAGATTCGACAAACGTCGACCGTGACTCGGTTTTTTTAGCACGTACTACAAACTTTCCTGTTTGGGTTTCCGAAGCAGGGATCCATTTGAAGAACTCTTTTACTTTTTTACGCACTCCGTTTCTTAGAAATAATAT
>NW_019272519.1:8619-21750 GCF_002738345.1 Cucurbita maxima | reverse complement strand
TTGAAGAACTCTTTTACAGTTTTACGCACTCCGTTTCTTAGAAACAATATTCTAAATAATCAATCCTTATGCTTCCTCACAAAACTTTCGACAAACGTCGATCGTGACTCGGTTTTTTTAGCACGTAATACAAACTTCCCTGTTTGGGTTTCCGAAGAAGGGTTCCATTTGAAGAACTCTTTTACTGTTTTACGCACTCCGTTTCTTAGAAATAATATTGTAAATCATCAAGCCTTATCATTCCTCACAAAACTTTCGACAAACGTTGACCGTGACTCGGTTTTTTTAGCACGTACTACAAACTTCTCTGTTTGGGTTTCCGAAGGAGGGTTCCATTTGAAGAACTCTTTTACTGTTTTACGCACTCCGTTTCTTAGAAATAATATTCTAAATCATCAAGCCTGATCATTCCTCACAAAAGTTTCGACAAACGTCGACCGTGACTCGGTTTTTTCAGCACGTACTATAAACTTCCCTGTTGGGGTTTCGGAAGAAGGGTTCCATTTGAAGAACTCTTTTACTGTTTTCCGCACTCCGTTTCTTAGAAATAATATTCTAAATCATCTAGCCTTATCATTCCTCACAAAACTTTCGACAAACGTCGACCGTGACTCGGTTTTTTTAGCACGTACTACAAACTTCCCTGTTAGGGTTTCGGAAGAAGGGTTCCATTTGAAGAACTCTTTTACTGTTTTACGCACTCCGTTTCTTAGAAATAATATTCTAAATCATCTAGCCTTATCATTCCTCACAAAACTTTCGACAAACGTCGACCGTGACTCGGTTTTTTTAGCACGTACTACAAACTTCCCTGTTAGGGTTTCGGAAGAAGGGTTCCATTTGAAGAACTCTTTTACTGTTTTACGCACTCCGTTTCTTAGAAATAATATTCTAAATCATCTAGCCTTATCATTCCTCACAAAACTTTCGACAAACGTCGACCGTGACTCGGTTTTTTTAGCACGTACTACAAACTTCCCTGTTAGGGTTTCGGAAGAAGGGTTCCATTTGAAGAACTCTTTTACTGTTTTACGCACTCCGTTTCTTAGAAATAATATTCTAAATCATCTAGCCTTATCATTCCTCACAAAACTTTCGACAAACGTCGACCGTGACTCGGTTTTTTTAGCACGTACTACAAACTTCCCTGTTAGGGTTTCGGAAGAAGGGTTCCATTTGAAGAACTCTTTTACTGTTTTACGCACTCCGTTTCTTAGAAATAATATTCTAAATCATCTAGCCTTATCATTCCTCACAAAACTTTCGACAAACGTCGACCGTGACTCGGTTTTTTTAGCACGTACTACAAACTTCCCTGTTAGGGTTTCGGAAGAAGGGTTCCATTTGAAGAACTCTTTTACTGTTTTACGCACTCCGTTTCTTAGAAATAATATTCTAAATCATCTAGCCTTATCATTCCTCACAAAACTTTCGACAAACGTCGACCGTGACTCGGTTTTTTTAGCACGTACTACAAACTTCCCTGTTAGGGTTTCGGAAGAAGGGTTCCATTTGAAGAACTCTTTTACTGTTTTACGCACTCCGTTTCTTAGAAATAATATTCTAAATCATCAAGCCTTATCATTCCTCACAAAACTTTCGACAAACGTCGACCGTGACTCGGTTTTTTTAGCACGTACTACAAACTTCCCTGTCTGGGTTTCCGAAGAAGGGTTCCATTTGAAGAACTCTTTTACTGTTTTATGCACTATGTTTCTTAGAAATAATATTCTAAATCATCAAGCCTTATCATTCCTCGCAAAACTTTCGAAAAACGTCCACCGTGACTCGGTTTTTTTAGCACGTACCACAAACTTCCGTGTTTGGGTTTTCGATGGAGGGTTCCATTTGAAGAACTCTTTTACTGTTTCACACACTCCGTTTCTTAGAAAAAATATTCTAAATCATCAATCCTTATACTTCCTCACTAAACTTTCGACAAACGTCGACCGTGATTCGGTTTTTTTAGCACGTACAACAAACTTCCCTGTTTGGGTTTCCGAAGAAGGGTTCAATTTGAAGAACTCTTTTACTGTTTTACGCACTCCGTTTCTTAGAAATAATATTCTAAATCATCAAGCGTTATCATTCCTCACAAAACTTTCGACAAACGTCGACCGTGACCTTGTTTTTTTAGCACGTACTACAAACTTCCGTGTTTGGGTTTCGATGGAGTGTTCCATTTGAAGAACTCTTTTACTGTTTTACGCACTCTGTTTCTTAGAAATAATATTCTAAATCATCAATTCTTATACTTCCTATCAAAACTTTCGACAAACGTCGACCGTGATTCGGTTTTTTAGCACGTACAACAACTTATACTTCCTATCAAAACTTTCGACAAACGTCGACCGTGATTCGGTTTTTTAGCACGTACAACAAACTTCCTTTTTGGGTTTCCGAAGAAGGGTTCAATTTGAAGAACTGTTTTACTGTTTTACGCACTCCGTTTCTTAGAAATAATATTCTGAATCATCAAGCCTTATCATTCCTCACAAAACTTTCGACAAACGTCGACCGTGACTCGGTTTTTTTAGCACGTACTACAAACTTCTCTGTTTGGGTTTCCGAAGAAGGGTTCCATTTGAAGAACTCTTTTACTGTTTTACGCAATCCGTTTCTTAGAAATAATATTCTAAATCATCAAGCCGTATCATTCCTCACAAAACTTTCAATAAACGTCGTTCGTGACTTGGTTTTTTTAGCACGTCCAACAAACTTCCCTGTTTGGGTTTCCGAAGAAGGGTTCAATTTGAAGAACTCTTTTACTGTTTAACGCACTCCGTTTCTTAGAAATAATATTCTAAATCATCAAGCCTCATCATTCCTCACAAAACTTTCGACAAACGTCGACCGTGACTCGGTTTTTTTAGCACGTACTAGAAACTTCTCTGTCTGGGTTTCCGAAGAAGGGTTCCATTTGAAGAACTCTTTTACTGTTTTACGCACTATGTTTCTTAGAAATAATATTCTAAATCATCTAGCCTTATCATTCCTCACAAAACATTCGACAAACGTCGACCGTGACTCGGTTTTTTTAGCCCGTACTACAAACTTCTCTGTTTGGGTTTCCGAAGGAGGGTTCCATTTGAAGAACTCTTTTACAGTTTTACGCACTCCGTTTCTTAGAAACAATAATCTAACTCATCAATCCTTATCATTCCTCACAAAACTTTCGACAAACGTCGACCGTGACTCGGTTTTTTTAGCACGTACTACAAACTTCTCTGTTTGGGTTTCCGAAGGAGGGTTCCATTTGAAGAACTCTTTTACTGTTTTACGCACTCCGTTTCTTAGAAATAATATTCTAAATCATCAAGCCTCATCATTCCTCACAAAACTTTCGACAAACGTCGACCGTGACTCGGTTTTTTTAGCACGTACTACAAACTTCCGTGTTTGGGTTTCCGATGAAGGGTTCCATTTGAAGAACTCTTTTATTGTTTTACGCACTCCGTTTCATAGAAAAAATATTCTAAATTATCAATTCTTATACTTCCTCACAAAACTTTCGACAAAACGTCGACCGTGGTTCGGTTTATTTAGCACGTACAAAAAACTTCCCTGTTTGGGTTTCCAAAGAAGGGTTCAATTTGAAGAACTCTTTTACTGTTTTACGCACTCCGTTTCTTAGAAATAATATTCTAAATCCTCAAGCCTTATCATTCCTCACAAAACTTTCCATAAACGTCGTGCGTGACTTGGTTTTTTTAGCACGTCCAACAAACTTCCCTGTTTGGGTTTCCGAAGAAGGGTTCAATTTGAAGAACTCTTTTACTGTTTTACGCACTCCGTTTCTTAGAAATAATATTCTAAATCATCAAGCCTTATCATTCCTCACAAAACTTTCGACAAACGTCGACCGTGACTCGGTTTTTTTAGCACGTACTACAAACTTCGCTGTTTGGGTTTCCGAAGGAGGGTTCCATTTGAAGAACTCTTTTACAGTTTTACGCACTCCGTTTCTTAGAAACAATATTCTAACTCATCAATCCTTATCGTTCCTCACAAAACTTACAACAAACGTCGACCGTGACTTGGTTTTTTTAGCACGTACTACAAACTTCCCTGTTAGGGTTTCGGAAGAATGGTTCCATTTGAAGAACTCTTTTACTGTTTTACGCACTCCGTTTCATAGAAATAATATTCTAAATCATCAAGCCTTATCATTCCTCACAAAACTTTCGACAAACGTCGACCGTGACTCGGTTTTTTTAGCACGTACTACAAACTTCCCTGTTTGGGTTTCCGAAGGAGGGTTCCATTTGAAGAACTCTTTTACTGGTTTACGCACTCCGTTTCTTAGAAATAATATTCTAAATCATCAATCCTTATACTTCCTCACAAAACTTTCGACCAACGTCGACCGTGACTCGGATTTTTTAGCACGTACTACAAACTTCTCTGTTTGGGTTTCCGAAGTAGGGTTCCATTTGAAGAACTCTTTTACTGTTTTACGCACTCTGTTTCTCAGAAATAATATTCTAAATCATCAAGCCTTTTCATTCCTCCCAAAACTTTCGAAAATCGTCAACCGTGACTCGGATTTTTTAGCACGTACTACAAACTTCCCTGTCTGAGTTTCCGAAGAAGGGTTCCATTTGAAGAACTCTTTTACTTTTTTACGCACTATGTTTCTTAGAAATAATATTCTAAATCATCAATCCTTATCATTCCACACAAAACATTCGACAATCGTTGACCGTGACTCGGTTCTTTTAGCACGTACTAAACTCTTCTCTGATTGGGTTTCCGAAGGAGGGTTCTATTTGAAGAACTCTTTTACTTTTTTACGCACTCCATTTCTTAGAAATAATATTCTAAATCTTCAAGCATTATCATTCCTCACAAATCTTTCGTAAAACGTCGACCGTGACTCGGTTTTTTTAGCCTGTACTACAAACTTCCGTGTTTGGGTTTCCGATGAAGGGTTCCATTTGAAGAACTCTTTTACTGTTTTACGCACTCCGTTTCTTAGAAATAATATTCTAAATCATCAAGCCTTATCATTCCTCACAAAACTTTCGACAAACGTCGACCGTGATTCGGTTTTTTTAGCACGTACAACAAACTTCCCTGTTTGGGTTTCCGAAGAAGGGTTCAATTTGAAGAACTCTTTTACTGTTTTACGCACTCCGTTTCTTAGAAATAATATTCTAAATCATCAAGCCATATCATTCCTTACAAAACTTTTGAAAAACGTCGACCGTGACTCGGTTTTTTTAGCACGTACTACAAACTTCCGTGTTTGGGTTTCCGAAGGAGGGTTCCATTTGAAGAACTCTTTTACTGTTTTACGCACTCCGTTTCTTAGAAATAATATTCTAAATCATCAATCCTTATCATTCCTCACAAAAGTTTCGACAAAAGTTGACCGTGACTCGGTTTTTTTAGCACGTACTACAAACTTCTCTGTTTGGGTTTCCGAAGGAGGGTCCAATTTGAAGAACTCTTTTACTGTTTTACGCACTCCGTTTCTTAGAAATAATATTCTAAATCATCAAGCCTTATCATTCCTCACAAAACTTTCGACAAACGTCGACCGTGACTCGGTTTTTTTAGCACGTACTACAAACTTCTCTGTTTGAATTTTCGAAGGAGGGTTCATTTGAAGAACTCTTTTACTGTTTTACGCGCTCCGTTTCTTAGAAATAATATTCTAAATCATCAAGCCTTATCATTCCTCACAAAACTTTCGACAAACGTCGACCGTGACTCGGTTTTTTTAGCACGTACTACAAACTTCCCTGTTTGGGTTTCCGAAGAAGGGTTCCATTTGAAGAACTCATTTACTGTTTTACGCACTACGTTTCATAGAAATAATATTCTAAATCATCAAGCCTTATCATTTCTCACAAAACTTTCGACAAACGTCGACCGTGACTCGGTTTTTTTAGCACGTACTACAAACTTCCCTCTTTGGGTTTCCGAAGGAGGGTTCCATTTGAAGAACTCTTTTACTGGTTTACGCACTCCGTTTCTTAGAAATAATATTCTAAATCATCAATCCTTATACTTCCTCACAAAACTTTTGACAAACGTCGACCGTGATTCGGTTTTTTAGCACGTACAACAAACTTCCCTATTTGGGTTTTCGAAGAAGGGTTCAATTTGAAGAACTCTTTTACTTTTTTACGCACTCCGTTTCTTAGAAATAATATTCTAAATCATCAAGCCTTATCATTCCTCACAAAACTTTCGACAAACGTCGACAATGACTCTGTTTTTTTAGCACGTACTACAAACTTCTCTGTTTGGGTTTCCGAAAGACGGTTCCATTTGAAGAACTCTTTTACTGGTTTACGCACTCCGTTTCTTAGAAATAATATTCTAAATCATCAATCCTTATACTTCCTCACAAAACTTTCGACAAACGTCGACCGTGACTCGGTTTTTTTAGCACGTACTACAAACTTCTCTGTTTGAATTTTCGAAGGAGGGTTCATTTGAAGAACTCTTTTACTGTTTTACGCACTCCGTTTCTTAGAAATAATATTCTAAATCATCAAGCCTTATCATTCCTCACAAAACTTTCGACAAACAACGATCGTGACTCGGTTTTTTTAGCACGTACTACAAACTTCCCCGATTGGTTTTTCTGAAGCAGGATTCGATTTGAAGAACTCTATTACTGTTTTACGCACTCCGTTTCTTAGAAATAATATTCTAAATCATCAAGCCTTATCATTCCTCACAAAATGTTTTACGCACTCCGTTTCTTAGAAATAATATTCTAAATCATCAAGCCTTATCATTCCTCACAAAACTTTAGACAAACGTCGACCGTGACTCGGTTTTTTTAGCACGTACTACAAACTTCCCTGTTTGGGTTTCCGAAGAAGGGTTCCATTTGAAGAACTCATTTACTGTTTTACGCACTCTGTTTCATAGAAATAATATTCTAAATCATCAAGCCTTATCATTCCTCACAAAACTTTCGACAAACGTCGACCGTGACTCGTTTTTTTAGCACGTACTACAAACTTCCCTGTTTGGGTTTCCGAAGAAGGGATCCATTTGAAGAACTCATTTACTGTTTTACGCACTCCGTTTCATAGAAATAATATTCTAAATCATCAAGCCTTATCATTCCTCACAAAACTTTCGACAAACGTCGACCGTGACTCGGTTTTTTTAGCACGTACTACAAACTTCCGTGTTTGGGTTTCCGATGGATGGTTCCATTTCAGAACTCTTTTACTGTTTCACGCACTCCGTTTTTTAGAAAAAATATTCTAAATCATTAATCCTTATACTTCCTCACAAAACTTTCAACAAACGTCGACCGTGATTCGGTTTTTTTAGCACGTACAACAAACTTCCTTGTTTGGGTTTCCGAAGAAGGGTTCAATTTGAAGAACTCTTTTACTGTTTTACGCACTCCGTTTCTTAGAAATAATATTCTAAATCATCAAGCCTTATCATTCCTCACAAAACTTTCGACAAACGTCGACCGTGACTCGGTTTTTTTAGCACGTACTACAAACTTCCCTGTTAGGGTTTCGGAAGAAGGGTTCCATTTGAAGAACTCTTTTACTGTTTTACGCACTCCGTTTCTTAGAAATAATATTCTAAATCATCAAGCCTTATCATTCCTCACAAAACTTTCGACAATCGTTGACCGTGACTCGGTTCTTTTAGCACGTACTACAAACTTCCCTGTTAGGGTTTCGGAAGAAGGGTTCCATTTGAAGAACTCTTTTACTGTTTTACGCACTCCGTTTCTTAGAAATAATATTCTAAATCATCTAGCCTTATCATTCCTCACAAAACTTTCGACAAACGTCGACCGTGACTCGGTTTTTTTAGCACGTACTACAAACTTCCCTGTTTGGGTTTCCGAAGAAGGGTTCCATTTGAAGAACTCTTTTACTGTTTTACGCACTCCGTTTCATAGAAATAATATTCTAAATCATCAAGCCTTATCATTCCTCACAAAACTTTCGACAAACGTCGACCGTGACTCGGTTTTTTTAGCACGTACTACAAACTTCCCTGTTTGGGTTTCCGAAGAAGGGTTCCATTTGAAGAACTCTTTTACTGTTTTACGCACTCCGTTTCTTAGAAATAATATTCTAAATCATCAAGCCTTATCATTCCTCACAAAACTTTCGACAAACGTCGACCGTGACTCGGTTTTTTTAGCACGTACTACAAACTTCCCTGTTTGGGTTTCCGAAGAAGGGTTCCATTTGAAGAACTCTTTTACTGTTTTACGCACTCCGTTTCTTAGAAATAATATTCTAAATCATCTAGCCTTATCATTCCTCACAAAACTTTCGACAAACGTCGACCGTGACTCGGTTTTTTTAGCACGTACTACAAACTTCCCTGTTAGGGTTTCGGAAGAAGGGTTCCATTTGAAGAACTCTTTTACTGTTTTACGCACTCCGTTTCTTAGAAATAATATTCTAAATCATCTAGCCTTATCATTCCTCACAAAACTTTCGACAAACGTCGACCGTGACTCGGTTTTTTTAGCACGTACTACAAACTTCCCTGTTAGGGTTTCGGAAGAAGGGTTCCATTTGAAGAACTCTTTTACTGTTTTACGCACTCCGTTTCTTAGAAATAATATTCTAAATCATCTAGCCTTATCATTCCTCACAAAACTTTCGACAAACGTCGACCGTGACTCGGTTTTTTTAGCACGTACTACAAACTTCCCTGTTAGGGTTTCGGAAGAAGGGTTCCATTTGAAGAACTCTTTTACTGTTTTACGCACTCCGTTTCTTAGAAATAATATTCTAAATCATCTAGCCTTATCATTCCTCACAAAACTTTCGACAAACGTCGACCGTGACTCGGTTTTTTTAGCACGTACTACAAACTTCCCTGTTAGGGTTTCGGAAGAAGGGTTCCATTTGAAGAACTCTTTTACTGTTTTACGCACTCCGTTTCTTAGAAATAATATTCTAAATCATCTAGCCTTATCATTCCTCACAAAACTTTCGACAAACGTCGACCGTGACTCGGTTTTTTTAGCACGTACTACAAACTTCCCTGTTAGGGTTTCGGAAGAAGGGTTCCATTTGAAGAACTCTTTTACTGTTTTACGCACTCCGTTTCTTAGAAATAATATTCTAAATCATCTAGCCTTATCATTCCTCACAAAACTTTCGACAAACGTCGACCGTGACTCGGTTTTTTTAGCACGTACTACAAACTTCCCTGTTAGGGTTTCGGAAGAAGGGTTCCATTTGAAGAACTCTTTTACTGTTTTACGCACTCCGTTTCTTAGAAATAATATTCTAAATCATCTAGCCTTATCATTCCTCACAAAACTTTCGACAAACGTCGACCGTGACTCGGTTTTTTTAGCACGTACTACAAACTTCCCTGTTAGGGTTTCGGAAGAAGGGTTCCATTTGAAGAACTCTTTTACTGTTTTACGCACTCCGTTTCTTAGAAATAATATTCTAAATCATCTAGCCTTATCATTCCTCACAAAACTTTCGACAAACGTCGACCGTGACTCGGTTTTTTTAGCACGTACTACAAACTTCCCTGTTAGGGTTTCGGAAGAAGGGTTCCATTTGAAGAACTCTTTTACTGTTTTACGCACTCCGTTTCTTAGAAATAATATTCTAAATCATCTAGCCTTATCATTCCTCACAAAACTTTCGACAAACGTCGACCGTGACTCGGTTTTTTTAGCACGTACTACAAACTTCCCTGTTAGGGTTTCGGAAGAAGGGTTCCATTTGAAGAACTCTTTTACTGTTTTACGCACTCCGTTTCTTAGAAATAATATTCTAAATCATCAAGCCTTATCATTCCTCACAAAACTTTCGACAAACGTCGACCGTGACTCGGTTTTTTTAGCACGTACTACAAACTTCCCTGTTTGGGTTTCCGAAGAAGGGTTCCATTTGAAGAACTCTTTTACTGTTTTACGCACTCCGTTTCTTAGAAATAATATTCTAAATCATCAAGCCTTATCATTCCTCACAAAACTTTCGAAAAACGTCGACCGTGACTCGGTTTTTTTAGCACGTACTACAAACTTCCGTGTTTGGGTTTCCGATGAAGGGTTCCATTTGAAGAACTCTTTTACTGTTTTACGCACTCCATTTTATAGAAACAATATTCTAAATCATCAATTCTTATACTTCCTCACAAAACTTTCGACAAACGTCGACCGTGATTCGGTTTTTTTAGCACGTACAACAAACTTCCCTGTTTGGGTTTCCGAAGAAGGGTTCAATTTGAAGAACTCTTTTACTGTTTTACGCACTCCGTTTCTTAGAAATAATATTCTAAATCATCAAGCCTTATCATTCCTCACAAAACTTTCGACAATCGTTGACCGTGACTCGGTTCTTTTAGCACGTACTACAAACTTCTCTGTTTGGGTTTCCGAAGGACGGTTCCATTTGAAGAACTCTTTTACTGGTTTACGCACTCCGTTTCTTAGAAATAATATTCTAAATCATCAAGCCTTATCATTCCTCACAAAACTTTCGACAAACGTCGACCGTGACTCTGTTTTTTTAGCACGTACTACAAACTTCTCTGTTTGGGTTTCCGAAGGACGGTTCCATTTGAAGAACTCTTTTACTGGTTTACGCACTCCGTTTCTTAGAAATAATATTCTAAATCATCAATCCTTATACTTCCTCATAAAACTTTCGACAAACGTCGACCGTGACTCGTTTTTTTAGCACGTACTACAAACTTCCCTATTTGGGTTTCCGAAGAAGGGATCCATTTGAAGAACTCATTTACTGTTTTACGCACTTCGTTTCATAGAAATAATATTCTAAATCATCAAGCCTTATCATTCCTCACAAAACTTTCGAAAAACGTCGTTTCATAGAAATAATATTCTAAATCATCAAGCCTTATCATTCCTCACAAAACTTTCGAAAAACGTCGACCGTGACTCTGTTTTTTTAGCACGTACTACAAACTTCTCTGTTTGGGTTTCCGAAGGAGAGTTCCATTTGAAGAACTCTTTTACTGTTTTACGCACTCTGTTTCTTAGAAATAATATTCTAAATCATCAAGCCTTATCATTCCTCACAAAACTTTCGACAAACGTGACCGTGACTCGGTTTTTTTAGTACGTACTACAAACTTCCCTCTCTGGGTTTCCGAAGAAGGGTTCCATTTGAAGAACTCTTTTATTGTTTTACGCACTCCGTTTCTTAGAAATAATATTCTAAATCATCAAGCCTTATCATTCCTCACAAAACTTTCGACAATCGTCGACCGTGACTCGGTTTTTTTAGCACGTACTACAAACTTCCCTGTCTGGGTTTCCGAAGAAGGGTTCAATTTGAAGAACTCTTTTACTGTTTTACGCACTATGTTTCTTAGAAATAATATTCTAAACCATCAATCCTTATCATTCCACACAAAACTTTCGACAATCGTGGACCGTGACTCGGTTCTTTTAGCACGTATTACAAACTTCTCTGTTTGGGTTTCCGAAGGAGGGTTCCATTTGAAGAACTCTTTTACTGTTTTACGCACTCCGTTTCATATAAATAATATTCTAAATCATCAAGCCTTATCATTCCTCACAAAACTTTCGACAAACATCGACCGTGACTCGGTTCTTTTAGCACGTACTACAAACTTCTCTGTTTGGGTTTTCGAAGGAGGGTTCCATTTGAAGAACTCTTTTACTGTTTTACGCACTCCGTTTCTTATAAATAATATTCTAAATCATCAAGCCTTATCATTCCTCACAAAACTTTCGACAAACGTGACCGTGACTCGGTTTTTTTAGTACGTACTACAAACTTCCCTCTCTGGGTTTCCGAAGAAGGGTTCCATTTGAAGAACTCTTTTACTGTTTTACGCAGTATGTTTCTTAGAAATAATATTCTAAATCATCAATCCTTATCATTCCACACAAAACTTTCGACAATCGTGGACCGTGACTCGGTTCTTTTAGCACGTACTACAAACTTCTCTGTTTGGGTTTTCGAAGGAGGGTTCCATTTGAAGAACTCTTTTACTGTTTTACGCACTCCGTTTCTTAGAAACAATATTCTAACTCATCAATCCTTATCATTCCTCACAAAACTTTCGACAAACGTCGACCGTGACTCGGTTCTTTTAGCACGTACTACAAACTTCCCTGTTTGGGTTTCGGAAGAAGGGTTACATTTGAAGAACTCTTTTACTGTTTTACGCACTCTGTTTCATAGAAATAATATTCTAAATCATCAAGCCTTATCATTCCTCACAAAACTTTCGACAAACGTCGGCCGTGACTCGGTTTTCTTATCACGTACTACAAACTTCCCTGTTTGGGTTTCCGAAGGAGGGTTCCATTTGAAGATTTCTTTTACTGGTTTACGCACTCCGTTTCTTAGAAATAATATTCTAAATCATCAATCCTTATACTTCCTCACAAAACTTTCGACAAACGTCGACTGTGACTCGGTTTGTTTAGCACGTACTACAAACTTCTCTGTTTGGGTTTCCGAAGGAGAGTTCCATTTGAAGAACTCTTTTACTGTTTTACGCACTCCGTTTCTAAGAAATAATATTCTAAATCATCAAGCCTTATCATTCCTCACAAAACTTTCAACAAACGTCGACCGTGACTCGGTTTTTTTAGCACGTACTACAAACTTCCCTGTTTGGGTTTCCGAAGGAGGGTTCCATTTGAAGAACTCTTTTACTGGTTTACGCACTCCGTTTCTTAGAAATAATATTCTAAATCATCAAGCCTTATCATTCCTCACAAAACTTTCGACAAACGTCGGCCGTGACTCGGTTTGTTTAGCACGTACTACAAACTTCTCTGTTTGGGTTTCCGAAGGAGAGTTCCATTTGAAGAACTCTTTTACTGTTTTACGCACTCCGTTTCTAAGAAATAATATTCTAAATCATCAAGCCTTATCATTCCTCACAAAACTTTCGAAAAACGTCGACCGTGACTCGGTTTTTTTAGCACGTACTACAAACTTCCCTGTTTGGGTTTCCGAAGGAGGGTTCCATTTGAAGAACTCTTTTACTGGTTTACGCACTCCGTTTCTTAGAAATAATATTCTAAATCATCAAGCCTTATCATTCCTCACAAAACTTTCAACAAACGTCGATCGTGACTCGGTTTTTTTAGCACGTACTTAAAACTTCCCAGATTTGGGTTTTCGAAGTAGGGTTCGATTT
>NW_019272519.1:0-3027 GCF_002738345.1 Cucurbita maxima | reverse complement strand
GTTCTTTTAGCACGTACTACAAACTTCTCTGTTTGGGTTTCCGAAGGAGAGTTCCATTTGAAGAACTCTTTTTCTTTTTTACGCAGTCCGTTTCTTAGAAATAATATTCTAAATCATCAAGCCTTATAATTCCTCACAAAACTTTCGACAAACGTCGACCGTGACTCGGTTCTTTTAGCACGTACTACAAACTTCTCTGTTTGGGTTTTCGAAGGAGGGTTCCATTTGAAGAACTCTTTTACTGTTTTACGCACTCCGTTTCTTATAAATAATATTCTAAATCATCAAGCCTTATCATTCCTCACAAAACTTTCGACAAACGTGACCGTGACTCGGTTTTTTTAGTACGTACTACAAACCTCCCTCTCTGGGTTTCCGAAGAAGGGTTCCATTTGAAGAACTCTTTTACTGTTTTACGCACTATGTTTCTTAGAAATAATATTCTAAATCATCAATCCTTATCATTCCACACAAAACTTTCGACAATCGTCGACCGTGACTCGGTTCTTTTAGCACGTACTACAAACTTCCCTCTCTGGGTTTCCGAAGAAGGGTTCCATTTGAAGAACTCTTTTACTGTTTTACGCACTATGTTTCTTAGAAATAATATTCTAAATCATCAATCCTTATCATTCCACACAAAACTTTCGACAATAGTCGACCGTGACTCGGTTCTTTTAGCACGTACTACAAACTTCTCTGTTTGGGTTTTCGAAGGAGGGTTCCATTTGAAGAACTCTTTTACTGTTTTACGCACTCCGTTTCTTAGAAATAATATTCTAAATCATCAAGCCTTATCATTCCTCACAAAACTTTCGAAAAACGTCGACCGTGACCCGGTTTTTTTAGCACGTACTACAAACTTCCGTGTTTGGGTTTCCGATGAAGGGTTCCATTTGAAGAACTCTTATACTGTTTTACGCACTCCGTTTCATAGAAAAAATATTCTAAATCATCAATCCTTATACTTCCTCACAAAACTTTCGACAAACGTCGACCGTGATTCGGTTTTTTTAGCACGTCCAACAAACTTCCCTGTTTGGGTTTCCGAAGAAGGGTTCAATTTGAAGAACTCTTTTACTGGTTTACGCACTCCGTTTCTTAGAAATAATATTCTAAATCATCAAGCCTTATCATTCCTCACAAAACTTTCGACAAACGTCGACCGTGACTCGGTTTTTTTAGCACGTACTACAAACTTCTCTGTTTGGGTTTCCGAAGGAGAGTTCCATTTGAAGAACTCTTTTTCTTTTTTACGCAGTCCGTTTCTTAGAAATAATATTCTAAATCATCAAGCCTTATCATTCCTCACAAAACTTTCGACAAACGTCGATTGTGACTCGGTTTTTTTAGCACGTACTACAAACTTCCCTGTCTGGGTTTCCGAAGAAGGGTTCCATTTGAAGAACTCTTTTACTGTTTTACGCACTCCGTTTCTTAGAAATAATATTCTAAATCATCAAGCCTTATCATTCCTCACAAAACTTTCGACAATCGTCGACCGTGACTCGGTTCTTTTAGCACGTACTACAAACTTCTCTGTTTGGGTTTCCGAAGGAGGGTTCCATTTGAAGAACTCTTTTACAGTTTTACGCACTCCGTTTCTTAGAAATAATATTCTAAATCATCAAGCCTTATCATTCCTCACAAAACTTTCGACAATCGTCGACCGTGACTCGGTTTTTTTAGCACGTACTACAAACTTCCGTGTTTGGGTTTCCGATGGAGGGTTCCATTTGAAGAACTCTTTTACTGTTTTACGCACTCCATTTCTTAGAAATAATATTCTAAATCATCAATCCTTATACTTCCTCACAAAACTTTCGACAAACGTCGACCGTTATTCGGTTGTTTTTGCACATACAACAAACTTCCCTGTTTGGGTTTCCGAAGAAGGGTTCAATTTGAAGAACTCTTTTACTGTTTTGCGCACTTCGTTTCTTAGAAATAATATTCTAAATCATCAAGCCTTATCATTCCTCACAAAACTTTCGACAAACGTCGACCGTGACTCGGTTTTTTTAGCACGTACTACAAACTTCTCTGTTTGGGTTTCCGAAGGAGAGTTCCATTTGAAGAACTCTTTTACTTTTTTACGCACTCTGTTTCTTAGAAATAATATTCTAAATCATCAAGCCTTATCATTCCTCACAAAACTTTCGACAAACGTGACCGTGACTCGGTTTTTTTAGTACGTACTACAAACTTCCCTGTCTGGGTTTCCGAAGAAGGGTTCCATTTGAAGAACTCTTTTACTGTTTTACGCACTCCGTTTCTAAGAAATAATATTCTAAATCATGAAGCCTTATCTTTCCTCACAAAACTTTCGACAAACGTCGACCGTGACTCGGATTTTATAGCCCGTACTACAAACTTCTCTTTTTGGGTTTCCGAAGAAGGGTTCCATTTGAAGAACTCTTTTACTGTTTCACACACTCCGTTTCATAGAAATAATATTCTAAATCATCAAGCTTATCATTCCTCACAAAACTTTCAACAAACGTCGACCGTGACTCGGTTTCTTTAGCACGTACTACAAACTTCCCTGTTTGGGTTTCCGAAGGAGGGTTCCATTTGAAGAACTCTTTTACTGGTTTACGCACTCCGTTTCTTAGAAATAATATTCTAAATCATCAATCCTTATACTTCCTCACAAAACTTTCGACAAACTTCGACCGTGACTCGGTTTTTTTAGCACGTACTACAAACTTCCCTGTCTTGGTTTCCGAAGAAGGGTTCCAGTTGAAGAACTCTTTTACATTTTTACGCACTCCGTTTCTAAGAAATAATATTCTAAATCATCAAGCCTTATCATTCCTCACAAAACTTTCGAAAAACGTCGACCGTGACTCGGTTTTTTTAGCACGTACTACAAACTACCGTGTTTGGGTTTCCGATGGAGGGTTCCAGTTGAAGAACTCTTTTACATTTTTACGCACTCCGTTTCTAAGAAATAATATTCTAAATCATCAAGCCTTATCATTCCTCACAAAACTTTCGAAAAACGTCGACCGTGACTCGGTTTTT
>NW_019272518.1:20277-23805 GCF_002738345.1 Cucurbita maxima | reverse complement strand
TTTATGCACTCCGTTTCTTAGAAATTCTACTCTAAATCATCAAGCCTAATCATTCCCCCCAAAACTTCCAAAAAACGTCGACCGTGACTCGGTTTTTTTAGCACGTACTTCAAACATCCCAGATATGAGTTTCCGAAGTAGGGTTCGATTTGAAGCACACTTTTACTGTTTTATGCCCTCTGTTTCTTCGAAATTCTATTCTAAATCATCAAGCCGAATCATTCCCTCCAAAACGTCCAAAAAACGTCGACCGTGACTCGATTTTTTAGCACGTACTTCAAACGTCCCAGATTTAGGTTTCCGAAGTAGGGTTCGATTTGAAGCACACTTTTACTGTTTTATGCACTCCGTTTCTTAGAAATTCTACTCTAAATCATCAAGCCTAATCATTCCCCCCAAAACTTCCAAAAAACGTCGACCGTGACTCGGTTTTTTTAGCACGTACTTCAAACGTCCCAGATTTGGGTTTCCGAAGTAGGGTTCGATTTGAAGCACACTTTTACTGTTTTATGCACTCCGTTTCTTTGAAATTCAATTCTAAATCATCAAGCCTAATCATTCCCCACAAACTTTCCAAAAAACGTCGACCGTGACTCGGTTTTATTAGCACGTACTTCAAACTTCCCAGATTAAGGTTTCCGAAGTAGGGTTCGATTTGAAGCACACTTTTACTGTTTTATGCACTCCGTTTCTTCGAAATTCTATTCTAAATCATCAAGCCTAATCATTCCCCCCAAAACTTCCAAAAAACGTCGACCGTGACTCGGTTTTTTTAGCACGTACTTCAAACGTCCCAGATTTGGGTTTCCGAAGTAGGGTTCGATTTGAAGCACACTTTTACTGTTTCATGCACTCCGTTTCTTCGAAATTCTATTCTAAATCATCGAGCCTAATCATTCCCCCCAAAACTTCCAAAAAACGTCGACCGTGACTCGGTTTTTTTAGCACGTACTTCAAACGTCCCAGATTTGGGTTTCCGAAGTAGGGTTCGATTTGAAGCACACTTTTACTGTTTTATGCACTCCATTTCTTCGAAATTCTATTCTAAATCATCAAGCCTAATCATTCCCCCGAAAACATCCAAAAAACGTCGATCGTGACTCGGTTTTTTTACAAAGTACTTATAACGTCCAAGATTTGGGTTTCAGAAGTAGGGTTCGATTTGAAGCACACTTTTACTGTTTTATGCACTTCGTTTCTTTGAAATTCAATTCTAAATCATCAAGCCTAATCATTCCCCACAAACTTTCCAAAAAACGTCGACCGTGACTCGGTTTTTTTAGCACGTACTTCAAACGTCCCAGATTAAGGTTTCCGAAGTAGGGTTCGATTTGAAGCACACTTTTACTGTTTTATGCACTTCGTTTCTTCGAAATTCTATTCTAAATCATCAAGCCGAATCATTCCCCCGAAAACGTCCAAAAAACGTCGACCGTGACTCGGTTTTTTTAGCACGTACTTCAAACGTCCAAGATTTGGGTTTCCGAAGTAGGGTTTGATTTGAAGCACACTTTTACTGTTTTATNCTAAATCATCAAGCCTAATCATTCCCTCCAAAACGTCCAAAAAACGTCGACCGTGACTCGGTTTTTTAGCACGTACTTCAAACGTCCCAGATTTAGGTTTCCGAAGTAGGGTTCGATTTGAAGCACATTTTTACTGTTTTATGCACTCCGTTTCTTAGAAATTCTACTCTAAATCATCAAGCCTAATCATTCCCCCCAAAACTTCCAAAAAACGTCGACCGTGACTCGGTTTTTTTAGCACGTACTTCAAACGTCCCAGATATGGGTTTCCGAAGTAGGGTTCGATTTGAAGCACACTTTTACTGTTTTATGCCCTCTGTTTCGTCGAAATTCTATTCTAAATCCTCAAGCCTAATCATTCCCTCCAAAACGTCCAAAAAACGTCGACCGTGACTCGGTTTTTTAGCACGTACTTCAAACGTCCCAGATTTAGGTTTCCGAAGTAGGGTTCGATTTGAAGCACACTTTTACTGTTTTATGCACTACGTTTCTTAGAAATTCTACTCTAAATCATCAAGCCTAATCATTCCCCCCAAAACTTCCAAAAAACGTCGACCGTGACTCGGTTTTTTTAGCACGTACTTCAAACATCCCAGATATGGGTTTCCGAAGTAGGGTTCGATTTGAAGCACACTTTTACTGTTTTATGCCCTCTGTTTCTTCGAAATTCTATTCTAAATCATCAAGCCGAATCATTCCCTCCAAAACGTCCAAAAAACGTCGACCGTGACTCGGTTTTTTAGCACGTACTTCAAACGTCCCAGATTTGGGTTTCCGAAGTAGGGTTCGATTTGAAGCACACTTTTACTGTTTTATGCACTCTGTTTCTTTGAAATTCAATTCTAAATCATCAAGCCTAATCATTCCCCACAAACTTTCCAAAAAACGTCGACCGTGACTCGGTTTTTTTAGCACGTACTTCAAACGTCCCAGATTAAGGTTTCCGAAGTAGGGATCGATTTGAAGCACACTTTTACTGTTTTATGCACTCCATTTCTTCGAAATTCTATTCTAAATCATCAAGCCTAATCATTCCCCCGAAAACATCCAAAAAACGTCGACCGTGACTCGGTTTTTTTACAAAGTACTTATAACGTCCAAGATTTAGGTTTCAGAAGTAGGGTTCGATTTGAAGCACACTTTTACTGTTTTATGCACTTCGTTTCTTTGAAATTCAATTCTAAATCATCAAGCCTAATCATTCCCCACAAACTTTCCAAAAAACGTCGACCGTNTTATGCACTCCATTTCTTCGAAATTCTATTCTAAATCATCAAGCCTAATCATTCCCCCGAAAACATCCAAAAAACGTCGACCGTGACTCGGTTTTTTTACAAAGTACTTATAACGTCCAAGATTTGGTTTCAGAAGTAGGGTTCAATTTGAAGCACACTTTTACTGTTTTATGCACTTCGTTTCTTTGAAATTCAATTCTAAATCATCAAGCCTAATCATTCCCCACAAACTTTCCAAAAAACCTCGACCGTGACTCGGTTTTTTTAGCACGTACTTCAAACGTCCCAGATTTGGGTTTCCGAAGTAGGGTTCGATTTGAAGCACACTTTTACTGTTTTATGCACTTCGTTTCTTTGAAATTCAATTCTAAATCATCAAGCCTAATCATTCCCCCGAAAACGTCCAAAAAACGTCGACCGTGACTCAGTTTTTTAGCACGTACTTCAAACGTCCCAGATTTAGGTTTCCGAAGTAGGGTTCGATTTGAAGCACACTTTTACTGTTTTATGCACTCCGTTTCTTCGAAATTCTATTCTTAATCATCAAGCCTAATCATTCCCCCGAAAACGTCCAAAAAACGTCGACCGTGACTCAGTTTTTTAGCACGTACTTCAAACGTCCCAGATTTGGGTTTCCAAAGTAGGGTTCGATTTGAATCACACTTTTACTGTTTTATGCACTCCGTTTCTTAGAAATTCTACTCTAAATCATCAAGCCTAATCATTCCCCCCAAAACTTCCAAAAAACGTCGACCGTGACTCGGTTT
>NW_019272518.1:14569-16357 GCF_002738345.1 Cucurbita maxima | reverse complement strand
GGTTTCCGAAGTAGGGTTCGATTTGAAGCACACTTTTACTGTTTTATGCACTCTGTTTCTTTGAAATTCTATTCTAAATCATCAAGCCTAATCATTCCCTCCAAAACGTCCAAAAAACGTTGACCGTTACTCGGTTTTTTAGCACGTACTTCAAACGTCCCAGATTTAGGTTTCCGAAGTAGGGTTCTGACCGTTACTCGGTTTTTTAGCACGTACTTCAAACGTCCCAGATTTAGGTTTCCGAAGTAGGGTTCGATTTGAAGCACACTTTTACTGTTTTATGCACTCCGTTTCTTAGAAATTCTACTCTAAATTATCAAGCCTAATCATTCCCCCCAAAACTTCCAAAAAACGTCGACCGTGACTCGGTTTTTTTAGCACGTACTTCAAACGTCCCAGATTTGGGTTTCCGAAGTAGGGTTCGATTTGAAGCACACTTTTACTGTTTTATGCACTCCGTTTCTTTGAAATTCAATTCTAAATCATCAAGCCTAATCATTCCCCACAAACTTTCCAAAAAACGTCGACCGTGACTCGGTTTTTTTAGCACGTACTTCAAACGTTCCAGATTTGGGTTTCCGAAGTAGGGTTCGATTTGAAGCACACTTTTACTGTTTTATGCACTCCGTTTCCAGATTTGGGTTTCCGAAGTAGGGTTCGATTTGAAGCACACTTTTACTGTTTTATGCACTCCGTTTCTTTGAAATTCAATTCTAAATCATCAAGCCTAATCATTCCCCACAAACTTTCCAAAAAAACGTCGACCGTGACTCGGTTTTTTTAGCACGTACTTCAAACGTCCCAGATTTGGGTTTCCGAAGTAGGGTTCGATTTGAAGCACACTTTTACTGTTTTATGCACTTCGTTTCTTCGAAATTCTATTCTAAATCATCAAGCCTAATCATTCCCCCGAAAACGTCCAAAAAACGTCGACCGTGACTCGGTTTTTTTAGCACGTACTTCAAACGTCCCAGATTTGGGTTTCCGAAGTAGGGTTTGATTTGAAGCACACTTTTACTGTTTTATGCACTTCGTTTCTTTGAAATTCAATTCTAAATCATCAAGCCTAATCATTCCCCACAAACTTTCCAAAAAACGTCGACCGTGACTCGGTTTTTTTAGCACGTACTTCAAACGTCCCAGATATGGGTTTCCGAAGTAGGGTTCGATTTGAAGCACACTTTTACTTTTTTATGCCCTCTGTTTCGTCGAAATTCTATTCTAAATCCTCAAGCCTAATCATTCCTTCCAAAACGTCCAAAAAATGTCGACCGTGACTCGGTTTTTTAGCACGTACTTCAAACGTCCCAGATTTGGGTTTCCGAAGTAGGGCTCGATTTGAAGCACACTTTTACTGTTTTATGCACTCCGTTTCTTTGAAATTCAATTCTAAATCATCAAGCCTAATCATTCCCCACAATCTTTCCAAAAAACGTCGACCGTGACTCGGTTTTTTTAGCACGTACTTCAAACGTCCCAGATTTGGGTTTCCGAAGTAGGGTTCGATTTGAAGCACACTTTTACTGTTTTATGCACTCTGTTTCTTTGAAATTCTATTCTAAATCATCAAGCCTAATCATTCCCTCCAAAACGTCCAAAAAACGTCGACCGTGACTCGGTTTTTTAGCACGTACTTCAAACGTCCCAGATTTAGGTTTCCAAAGTAGGGTTCGATTTGAAGCACACTTTTACTGTTTTATGCACTCCGTTTCTTAGAAATTCTACTCTAAATCATCAAGCCTAATCATTCCCCCCAAAACTTCCAAAAAACGTCGACCGTGACTCGGT
>NW_019272518.1:9752-10764 GCF_002738345.1 Cucurbita maxima | reverse complement strand
TTTTCTTACTTAATTACTTTTAATCTCCACCTTCCATTATTCCTAACACAATCCAATGGTCAATATTCAATCCTACATTTTGCCACTTTTCTCCTCTATATAAACTCATCTTCCCCACATTTTTAAACATACAACTTACATACATTCTTCAATCCTCATTTGTTCAAAGTCTCCATTGTTTATTGCTCTCTCCAAGCTTACAAGTTTATTTCTTTTCATCTTATTCTTGAGAGGGATTATTATTATATTGTGAGGAAATAGTTGTCAGTATCCCAAATTGTAAATCTACTCTTTGAGAGAGTTGTGGTGTGTTATTATCAAACTCAAATACTTGTATCGGTTTGATCCTGCGTCGTTGAAAGGATTGAGTTTGCTCTTGAACTCGTAAAAAGAGCGGTGTACCGGTTTGGCTCTGATCCGTGGAAAGAGTCGGAAAAGTTCTTTATTCAAATTCCCAAGAGGCGCTTGGGGAGTGGAGTAGGTCGAGTTTGACCGAACCACTATAAAACTACGGTGTCATTTTCTCTAACTCTTTCCTATTTAATTTCAAGATTATTATTATGTTTATTGCATGTTCTACTTGATTATTGTTTTGACTTGAATTATTTTGTTTTAGTAATTATCATCTTCTACTTATTTGTAAAAAGTTTTATCATTAGAAAAATTAATCAAGTTTAAACACTTTTATCGTTAAAACCCTATTCACCCCCCCTCTAGGGTTGCCATACCGATCCAACAATAACGTCCAAGATTTGGGTTTCAGAAGTAGGGTTCAATTTGAAGCACACTTTTACTGTTTTATGCACTTCGTTTCTTTGAAATTCAATTCTAAATCATCAAGCCTAATCATTCCCCACAAACTTTCCAAAAAACCTCGACCGTGACTCGGTTTTATTAGCACGTACTTCAAACGTCCCAGATTAAGGTTTCCGAAGTAGGGTTCGATTTGAAGCACACTTTTACTGTTTTATGCACTCCATTTCTTCGAAATTCTATTCTAAATCATCAAGCC
>NW_019272518.1:8495-9642 GCF_002738345.1 Cucurbita maxima | reverse complement strand
ACACTTTTACTGTTTTATGCACTCCGTTTCTTCGAAATTCTATTCTTAATCATCAAGCCTAATCATTCCCCCGAAAACGTCCAAAAAACGTCGACCGTGACTCAGTTTTTTAGCACGTACTTCAAACATCCCAGATTTGGGTTTCCAAAGTAGGGTTCGATTTGAATCACACTTTTACTGTTTTATGCACTCCGTTTCTTAGAAATTCTACTCTAAATCATCAAGCCTAATCATTCCCCCCAAAACTTCCAAAAAACGTCGACCGTGACTCGGTTTTTTTAGCATGTACTTCAAACGTCCAAGATTTGGGTTTCCGAAGTAGGGTTCGATTTGAAGCACACTTTTACTGTTTTATGCACTCCGTTTCTTTGAAATTCAATTCTAAATCATCAAGCCTAATCATTCCCCACAAAACTTCCAAAAAACGTCGACCGTGACTCGGTTTTTTTAGCACGTACTTCAAACGTCCAAGATTTGGGTTTCCGAAGTAGGGTTTGATTTGAAGCACACTTTTACTGTTTTATGCACTCCGTTTCTTCGAAATTCTATTCTTAATCATCAAGCCTAATCATTCCCCCGAAAACGTCCAAAAAACGTCGACCGTGACTCAGTTTTTTAGCACGTACTTCAAACGTCCCAGATTTGGGTTTCCAAAGTAGGGTTCGATTTGAATCACACTTTTACTGTTTTATGCCCTCCGTTTCTTAGAAATTCTACTCTAAATCATCAAGCCTAATCATTCCCCCCAAAACTTCCAAAAAACGTCGACCGTGACTCGGTTTTTTTAGCATCTACTTCAAACGTCCAAGATTTGGGTTTCCGAAGTAGAGTTCGATTTGAAGCACACTTTTACTGTTTTATGCACTCCGTTTCTTTGAAATTCAATTCTAAATCATCAAGCCTAATCATTCCCCACAAACTTTCCAAAAAACGTCGACCGTGACTCGGTTTTTTTAGCACGTACTTCAAACGTCCCAGATTTGGGTTTCCGAAGTAGGGTTCGATTTGAAGCACACTTTTACTGTTTTATGCACTCCGTTTCTTTGAAATTCAATTCTAAATCATCAAGCCTAATCATTCCCCACAAACTTTCCAAAAAACGTCGACCGTGACTCGGTTTTTTTAGCACGTACTTCAAACGTCCCAG
>NW_019272518.1:8065-8326 GCF_002738345.1 Cucurbita maxima | reverse complement strand
ATTTGAAGCACACTTTTACTGTTTTATGCACTTCGTTTCTTTGAAATTCAATTCTAAATCATCAAGCCTAATCATTCCCCACAAACTTTCCAAAAAACGTCGACCGTGACTCGGTTTTTTTAGCACGTACTTCAAACGTCCCAGATTTGGGTTTCCGAAGTAGGGTTCGATTTGAAGCACACTTTTACTGTTTTATGCACTCCGTTTCTTTGAAATTCAATTCTAAATCATCAAGCCTAATCATTCCCCACAAACTTTCCA
>NW_019272518.1:1244-3850 GCF_002738345.1 Cucurbita maxima | reverse complement strand
CTCCGTTTCTTAGAAATTCTACTCTAAATCATCAAGCCTAATCATTCCCCCCAAAACTTCCAAAAAACGTCGACCGTGACTCGGTTTTTTTAGCATGTACTTCAAACGTCCAAGATTTGGGTTTCCGAAGTAGGGTTCGATTTGAAGCACACTTTTACTGTTTTATGCACTCCGTTTCTTTGAAATTCAATTCTAAATCATCAAGCCTAATCATTCCCCACAAAATTTCCAAAAAACGTCGACCGTGACTCGGTTTTTTTAGCACGTACTTCAAACGTCCCAGATTTGGGTTTCCGAAGTAGGGTTCGATTTGAAGCACACTTTTACTGTTTTATGCACTCCATTTCTTCGAAATTCGATTCTAAATCATCAAGCCGAATCATTCCCCACAAATGTTTTGAAACACGTCGACCATGACTCAGTTTTTTAGCACGTACTTCAAACGTCCCAGATTTAGGTTTCCGAAGTAGGGTCCGATTTGAAGCACACTTTTACTGTTTTGTGCACTCCATTTCTTCGAAATTCGATTCTAAATCATCAAGCCGAATCATTCCCCACAAATGTTTTGAAACACGTCGACCATGACTCAGTTTTTTAGCACGTACTTCAAACGTCCCAGATTTAGGTTTCCGAAGTAGGGTCCGATTTGAAGCACACTTTTACTGTTTTGTGCACTCCATTTCTTCGAAATTCGATTCTAAATCATCAAGCCGAATCATTCCCCACAAATGTTTTGAAACACGTCGACCATGACTCAGTTTTTTAGCACGTACTTCAAACGTCCCAGATTTAGGTTTCCGAAGTAGGGTCCGATTTGAAGCACACTTTTACTGTTTTGTGCACTCCATTTCTTCGAAATTCGATTCTAAATCATCAAGCCGAATCATTCCCCACAAATGTTTTGAAACACGTCGACCATGACTCAGTTTTTTAGCACGTACTTCAAACGTCCCAGATTTAGGTTTCCGAAGTAGGGTCCGATTTGAAGCACACTTTTACTGTTTTGTGCACTCCATTTCTTCGAAATTCGATTCTAAATCATCAAGCCGAATCATTCCCCACAAATGTTTTGAAACACGTCGACCATGACTCAGTTTTTTAGCACGTACTTCAAACGTCCCAGATTTAGGTTTCCGAAGTAGGGTCCGATTTGAAGCACACTTTTACTGTTTTGTGCACTCCATTTCTTCGAAATTCGATTCTAAATCATCAAGCCGAATCATTCCCCACAAATGTTTTGAAACACGTCGACCATGACTCAGTTTTTTAGCACGTACTTCAAACGTCCCAGATTTAGGTTTCCGAAGTAGGGTCCGATTTGAAGCACACTTTTACTGTTTTGTGCACTCCATTTCTTCGAAATTCGATTCTAAATCATCAAGCCGAATCATTCCCCACAAATGTTTTGAAACACGTCGACCATGACTCAGTTTTTTAGCACGTACTTCAAACGTCCCAGATTTAGGTTTCCGAAGTAGGGTCCGATTTGAAGCACACTTTTACTGTTTTGTGCACTCCATTTCTTCGAAATTCGATTCTAAATCATCAAGCCGAATCATTCCCCACAAATGTTTTGAAACACGTCGACCATGACTCAGTTTTTTAGCACGTACTTCAAACGTCCCAGATTTAGGTTTCCGAAGTAGGGTCCGATTTGAAGCACACTTTTACTGTTTTGTGCACTCCATTTCTTCGAAATTCGATTCTAAATCATCAAGCCGAATCATTCCCCACAAATGTTTTGAAACACGTCGACCATGACTCAGTTTTTTAGCACGTACTTCAAACGTCCCAGATTTAGGTTTCCGAAGTAGGGTCCGATTTGAAGCACACTTTTACTGTTTTGTGCACTCCATTTCTTCGAAATTCGATTCTAAATCATCAAGCCGAATCATTCCCCACAAATGTTTTGAAACACGTCGACCATGACTCAGTTTTTTAGCACGTACTTCAAACGTCCCAGATTTAGGTTTCCGAAGTAGGGTCCGATTTGAAGCACACTTTTACTGTTTTGTGCACTCCATTTCTTCGAAATTCGATTCTAAATCATCAAGCCGAATCATTCCCCACAAATGTTTTGAAACACGTCGACCATGACTCAGTTTTTTAGCACGTACTTCAAACGTCCCAGATTTAGGTTTCCGAAGTAGGGTCCGATTTGAAGCACACTTTTACTGTTTTGTGCACTCCATTTCTTCGAAATTCGATTCTAAATCATCAAGCCGAATCATTCCCCACAAACTTTCCAAAAAACCTCGACCGTGACTCGGTTTTTTTAGCACGTACTTCAAACGTCCCAGATTTGGGTTTCCGAAGTAGGGTTCGATTTGAAGCACACTTTTACTGTTTTATGCACTCCGTTTCTTTGAAATTCGATTCTAAATCATCAAGCCTAATCATTCCCCACAAACTTTCCAAAAAACGTCGACCGTGACTCGGTTTTTTTAGCACGTACTTCAAACGTCCCAGATTTGGGTTTCCGAAGTAGGGTTCGATTTGAAGCACACTTTTACTGTTTTATGCACTCTGTTTCTTTGAAATTCTATTCTAAATCATCAAGCCTAATCATTCCCTCCAAAACGTCCAAAAAACGTCGACCGTGACTC
>NW_019272518.1:0-1234 GCF_002738345.1 Cucurbita maxima | reverse complement strand
AAATCATCAAGCCTAATCATTCCCCACAAACTTTCCAAAAAACGTCGACCGTGACTCGGTTTTTTTAGCACGTACTTCAAACGTCCCAGATTTGGGTTTCCGAAGTAGGGTTCGATTTGAAGCACACTTTTACTGTTTTATGCACTCCGTTTCTTTGAAATTCAATTCTAAATCATCAAGCCTAATCATTCCCCACAAACTTTCCAAAAAACGTCGACCGTGACTCGGATTTTTTAGCACGTACTTCAAACGTCCCAGATTTGGGTTTCCGAAGTAGGGTTCGATTTGAAGCACACTTTTACTGTTTTATGCACTCCGTTTCTTTGAAATTCAATTCTAAATCATCAAGCCTAATCATTCCCCACAAACTTTCCAAAAAACGTCGACCGTGACTCGGTTTTTTTAGCACGTACTTCAAACGTCCCAGATTTGGGTTTCCGAAGTAGGGTTCGATTTGAAGCACACTTTTACTGTTTTATGCACTCCGTTTCTTTGAAATTCAATTCTAAATCATCAAGCCTAATCATTCCCCACAAACTTTCCAAAAACCGTCGACCGTGACTCGGTTTTTTTAGCACGTACTTCAAACGTCCCAGATTTGGGTTTCCGAAGTAGGGTTCGATTTGAAGCACACTTTTACTGTTTTATGCACTCCGTTTCTTTGAAATTCAATTCTAAATCATCAAGCCTAATCATTCCCCACAAACTTTCCAAAAAACGTCGACCGTGACTCGGTTTTTTTAGCACGTACTTCAAACGTCCCAGATTTGGGTTTCCGAAGTAGGGTTCGATTTGAAGCACACTTTTACTGTTTTATGCACTCCGTTTCTTTGAAATTCAATTCTAAATTATCAAGCCTAATCATTCCCCACAAACTTTCCAAAAAACGTCGACCGTGACTCGGTTTTTTTAGCACGTACTTCAAACGTCCCAGATTTGGGTTTCCGAAGTAGGGTTCGATTTGAAGCACACTTTTACTGTTTTATGCACTCCGTTTCTTCGAAATTCTATTCTAAATCATCAAGCCTAATCATTCCCCACAAACTTTCCAAAAAACGTCGACCGTGACTCGGTTTTTTTAGCACGTACTTCAAACGTCCCAGATTAAGGTTTCCGAAGTAGGGTTCGATTTGAAGCACACTTTTATTGTTTTATGCACTCCGTTTCTTAGAAATTCTACTCTAAATCATCAAGCCTAATCATTCCCCCCAAAACTTCCAAAAAACGTCGACCG
>NW_019272517.1:21364-23069 GCF_002738345.1 Cucurbita maxima | reverse complement strand
AGTTTCTAAGAAACAGAGTGCATAAAACAGTAAAAGAGTTCTTGAAATCGAACCCTACTTCGGAAATCCAAATCTGGGACGTTTGAAGTACGTGCCAAAAAACACCTAGTCACTTTCGACGTTTTTTCAAAGTTTTGTGCGGAATGATTAGGCTTGATGATTTAGAATATAGTTTCAAAGAAACGGAGTGCATAAAACAGTAAAAGAGTTCTTCAAATCGAACCCTACTTCGGAAATCCAAATCTGGGACTTTTGAAGTACGTGCCAAAAAAAACCTAGTCACTTTCGATGATTTTCGAAAGTTTTGTGAGGAATGATTAGGCTTGAATATTTAGAATATAGTTTCGAAGAAACGGAGGGCATATAACAGTAAAATAGCTCTTCAAATCGAATCCTACTTCGGAAACCCAAATCAAGAACGTTTGAAGTACGTGCCATAAAAAACCTAGTCACTTTCGACGATTGTCGAAAGTTTTGTGAGGAATGATTAGGCATGGTGATTTAAAATATAGTTTCTTAGAAACGGAGTGCATAAAACACTAAAAGAGTTCTTCATATTGAACCCTACTTCAGAAACCCAAATCTTGGACATTTGAAGTACGTGCCAAAAAAACACCTAGTGACTTTCGACGATGTTCGAAAGTTTTGTGAGGAATGATGAGGCTTGATGATTTAGAATATAGTTTCCAAGAAACGAAGTGCATAAAACAGTAAAAGAGTTCTTCAAATCGAGCCCTACTTCGGAAACCCAAATCTGGGACGTTTGAAGTACGTGCCAAAAAAACACCTAGTCACTTTCGACGATTTTTGAAAGTTTTGTGAGGAATGATTAGGCTCGATGATTTATATAGTTTTGAAGAAACGGAGTGCATAAAACAGTAAAAGTGTTCTTCAAATTGAACCCTACTTCGGAAACTCAAATCTGGGACGTTTGAAGTACGTGCCAAAAAACACCTAGTCACTTTCGACGATTTTCGAAAGTTTTTTGAGGAATGATTAGGCTTGATGATTTAAAATATAGTTTTCAAGAAACGGAGTGCATAAAACAGTAAAAGACATTCTTCAAATCGAACCCTACTTCGGAAACCCAAATCAGGGACGTTTGAAGTACGTGCTAAAAAAACCTAGTCACTTTCGATGATTTTCGAAAGTTTTGTGAGGAATGATTAGGCTTGATGATTTAAAATATAGTTTCGAAGAAACGGAGTGCATAAAACAGTAAAAGAGTACTTTAAATCGAACCCTACTTCGAAAACCCAAATCTCGGACGTTTGAAGTACGTGCCATAAAAAACCTAGTCACTTTGGACAATTTTCGAAAGTTTTGTGAGGAATGATTAGGCTTGAAGATTGAAAATATAGTTTCGAAGAAATGGAGTGCATAAAACAGTAACAGAGTTCTTCAAATCGAACCCTACTTCAAAAACCCAAATCTGGGACGTTTGAAGTACGTGCCATAAAAAACCTAGTCACTTTCGACGATTTTCGAAAGTTTTGTGAGGAATGATTAAGCTTGATTATTTAAAATATAGTTTCGAAGAAACGGAATGCATAAAACAGTAAAAGAGTTCTTCAAATCGAACCCTACTTCAGAAACCCAAATCTGGGACGTTTGAATTATGTGCCAAAAAAACACAAAGTGACTTTCGACGATGTTCGAAAGTTTTTTGAAGAATGATTAGGCTTGATGATTTAGAATATAGTTT
>NW_019272517.1:20484-20952 GCF_002738345.1 Cucurbita maxima | reverse complement strand
GGACGTTTGAAGTACGTGCAAAAAACACCTAGTCACTTTCGACGATTTTCGAAAGTTTTGTGAGGAATGATTAGGCTTGATTATTTAGAATATAGTTTCTAAGAAACAGAGTGCATAAAACAGTAAAAGAGTTCTTGAAATCGAACCCTACTTCGGAAATCCAAATCTGGGACGTTTGAAGTACGTGCCAAAAAAAACCTAGTCACTTTCGACGTTTTTTGAAATTTTTGTGCGGAATGATTAGGCTTGATGATTTAGAATATAGTTTCAAAGAAACGGAGTGCATAAAACAGTAAAAGAGTTCTTCAAATCGAACCCTACTTCGGAAATCCAAATCTGGGACTTTTGAAGTACGTGCCAAAAAAAACCTAGTCACTTTCGATGATTTTCGAAAGTTTTGTGAGGAATGATTAGGCTTGAATATTTAGAATATAGTTTCGAAGAAACGGAGGGCATATAACAGTAAAA
>NW_019272517.1:18385-19102 GCF_002738345.1 Cucurbita maxima | reverse complement strand
CTTTCGACGATTTTCGAAAGTTTTGTGAGGAATGATTAGGCTTGATGATTTAGAATATAGTTTCGAAGAAACGGAGTGCATAAAACAGTAAAAGAGTTCTTCAAATAGAACCCTACTTCGAAAAACCCAAATCTGGGACGTTTGAAGTATGTGCCACAAAAACGAGCCATTTTCGACGATTTTCGAAAGTTTTGAGAGGAATGATTAGTCTTGATGATTTAGAATATAGTTTCGAAGAAACGGAGTGCATAAAATAGTAAAAGAGTTCTTCAAATCGAACCCTACTTCGGAAACCAAAATCTGGGACGTTTGAATTACGTGCAAAAAAAACCGAGTAATTTTTGACGATTTTCGAAAGTTTTGTGAGGAATGATTAGGCTTGATGATTTAGAATATAGTTTCGAAGAAACGGAGAACATAAAAAAGTAAAAGAGTTCTTTAAATCGAACCCTACTTCGGAAACACAAATCGGGAACGTTTGAAGTACGTGCGAAAAAACCTAGTCACTGTCGACGATTTTTGAAAGTTTTGTAAGGAATGATAAGGATTGATGATTTAGAATAAAATTTCGAAGAAACAGAGTGCATAACACAGTAAAAGAGTTCTTCAAATCGAACCCTACTTCGAAAACCCAAATCTGGGACGTTTGAAGTACGTGCGAAAAAAACGAGTCATTTTCGACGATTTTCGAAAGTTTTGTGAGGAATGATTAGGCTT
>NW_019272517.1:15027-18117 GCF_002738345.1 Cucurbita maxima | reverse complement strand
AAAGTTTTGTGAGGAATGATTAGGCTTGATGATTTAGAATATAGTTTCGAAGAAACGGAGTGCATAAAACAGTAAAAGAGTTCGTCATATCGAACCCTACTTCGAAAACACAAATCGGGGAAGTTTGAAGTACGTGCCAAAAAACACCTAGTCACTTTCGACGATTTTCGAAAGTTTTGTGAGGAATGATTAGGCTTGATGATTTAGAATATAGTTTCGAACAAAACGGAGTGCATAAAAAAGTAAAAGAGTTCTTCAAATCGAACCCTACGTCGGAAACCCAAATCAGGGACGTTTGAAGAACGTGGCATAAAAAACCTAGTCACTTTCGACGATTTTCGTAAGTTTTGTGAGGAATGATGAGGCTTGATGATGTAGAATATAGTTTCGAAGAAACGGAGTTCATAAAACAGTAAAAGAGTTCTTCAAATCGAACCCTACTTCGGAAACTCAAATCTGGGACGTTTCAAGTACGTGCCATAAAAAACCTAGTCACTTTCGACGATTTTCGAACATTTTGTGAGGAATGATTAGGCTTGATGAATTTAGTATATAGTTTCGAAGAAACGGATTGCATAAAACAATAAAAGAGTTTTTCAAATCGAACCCTAGTTCGGAAACCCAAATCTTGGACGTTTGAAGTACGTGCAAAAAACACCTAGTCACTTTCGACGATTTTCGAAAGTTTTGTGAGGAATGATTAGGCTTGATGATTTAGAATATAGTTTCGAAGAAACGGAGTGCATAAAATATTAAAAGAGTTCTTCAAATCGAACCTATTTCAGAAACCCAAATCAGGGACGTTTGAAGTACGTGCTAAAAAAACCTAGTCATTTTCGACGATTTTCGTAAGTTTTGTGAGGAATGATTAGGCTTGATGATTTAAAATATAGTTTCGAAGAAACGGAGTGCATAAAACAGTAAAAGAGTTCTTCAAATCAAACCCTACTTCGGAAACCCAAATCTGGGACATTTGAAGTACGTGATAAAAAATCCGAGTCACTTTTGACATTTTTTGAAAGTTTTGTGAGGAATGATTAGTATTGATGATTTAGAATAAAATTTCGAAGAAACGGAGTGCATAAAAACATAAAAGAGTTCTTCAAATCGAACCCTACTTCGAAAACCCAAATCTGGGACGTTTGAAGTACGTGCTAAAAAAACACCTTGATAAGAGAAGGAACCACTACAAGGGAAGTAAGATTCAGATTACCTTGTTGATCGAATATCTCAAGGCAAGAACATTGTTTGAGATTCGAATCACTCCACAAGCAAGATCGATCATTTCTAGTTAGAATGATTCTTGTTGATCAAATATCTCAAACACTTGTTTGAGATTCGAATCACTCCACAAGCAAGATTGATCATGTCGAGCTTGAATGATTCTATATGCAACCTAAACTACATAGAATTGCAAAGAAACTTAGTCATTGGCTAAAGAAGAGCACAAATGTTTCTTTTACTACATTTTCCAAGTCTACCTACAAATACAACATACGTGGCTTTATATAGCCTCAAAAATGAAACTATTAACGACATTACAAGAGTTGTAACCTTCATACTTTATGCTCATAATTAGCCATTATGTAAATGTAACCTAAGGTAAATAAAATGTCTTAAAATATAATAACTCTAAATTACTATAAATTATAACCCACCCAAAATTTATAACAATCAAACTTCTTTCTTCTTCAATGTGGCATGAATTGAACACCTTTGCATAATTTTGGCAACCTTTTCTTCACATCTTCATTGAAGTATATTGTATGATTGATGCCTTTTGGTTCATATCAAGAACTCTTTTACTGTTTATGCACTCCGTTTCTTCGAAATTTTATTCTAAATCATCAATCCTTATCATTCCTCACAAAACTTTCGAAAAACGTCGAAAGTGACTCGGATTTTTTATCACGAACTTCAAACGTCCCAGATTTGAGTTTACGAGGTAGGGTTCGATTTGAAGCACTCATTTACTATTTCATGCACTCCGTTTCTTAGAAATTATATTCTAAATCATCAATCCTAATCATTCCTCACAAAACGTTCGAAAATCGTCGAAAGTGACTAGGATTTTTTTTGGCACATACTTCAAGCGTCCCAGATTTGGGTTTCCGAAGTAGGGTTCGATTTGAAGAACTCTTTTACTGTTTTATGCATTCCGTTTCTTCAAAACTATATTCTAAATCATCAAGCCTAATCATTCCTCACAAAATGTTCGAAAATCGTCGAAAATGACTAGGTTTTTTTGGCACGTACTTCAAGCGTCCAAAATTTGGGTTTCCGAAGTAGGGTTCGATTTGAAGAACTCTTTTACTGTTTATGCACTCTGTTTCTTTGAAATTTTATTCTAAATCATCAATCCTTATCATTCCTCACAGAACTTTCGAAAAACGTCCAAAGTGACTCGGATTTTTTATCACGAACTTCAAACGTCCCAGATTTGGGTTTCCGAGGTAGGGTTCAATTTGAAGCACTCATTTACTGTTTTATGCACTCCGTTTCTTTGAAATTATATTCTAAATGATCAATCCTAGTCATTTCTCACAAAACATTCGAAAATCGTCGAAAGTGACTAGGATTTTTTTGGCACATACTTCAAACGTCCCAAATTTGGGTTTACGAAGTAGGGTTCGATTTGTAGAACTCATTTACTGTTTTATGCATTCCGTTTCTTCGAAAATATATTCTAAATCATCAAGCCTAATCATTCCTCACAAATCGTTCGAAAATCGTCGAAAGTGACTAGGTGTTTTTTGGCACGTACTAAAAACGTCCCAGCTTTGGGTTTCCGAGGTAGGGTTCGTTTTGAAGCACTCAATTACTGTTTAATGCTTCCGTTTCTTCGACACTATATTATAAATCAACAAGCCTAATCATTCCTCACAAAACATTCGCAAATTGTCGAAAATGACTAGATTTTTTATGGCACGTACTTCAAACGTCCCAGATTTGGGTTTCCGAAGTAGGGTTCGATTTGAAGAACTCTTTTACTGTTTTATGAACTCCGTTTCTTCGAAACTATATTCTAAATCATCAAGCCTAATCATTCCTCACAAAACTTTCAAAAATCGTCGAAAGTGACTAGGTGTT
>NW_019272517.1:0-12687 GCF_002738345.1 Cucurbita maxima | reverse complement strand
TTTTACTGTTTTATGCACTCCGTTTCTTCGAAACTATATTCTAAATCATCAAGCCTAATCATTCCTCACAAAACTTTCGAAAATCGTCGAAAGTGACTAGGTTTTTTTAGCACGTACTTCAAACGTCTCTAATTTGGGTTTCTGAAGTAGGTTCGATTTGAAGAACTCTTTTAATGTTTTATGCACTCCGTTTCTTCGAAACTATATTCTAAATAATCAAGCCTAATCATTCCTCACAAAACTTTCGAAAATCGTCGAAAGTGACTAGGTGTTTTTTGCACGTACTTCAAATGTCCAAGATTTAGGTTTCCGAACTAGGGTTCGATTTGAAAAACTCTTTTACTGTTTTATGCAATCCGTTTCTTCGAAACTATATTCTAAATTCATCAAGCCTAATCATTCCTGACAAAATGTTCGAAAATCGTTGAAAGTGACTAGGTTTTTTATGGCACGTACTTGAAACGTCCCAAATTTGAGTTTCCGAAATAGGGTTCGATTTGAAGAACTCTTTTACTGTTTTATGAACTCCGTTTCTTCGAAACTATATTCTAAATCATCAAGCCTAATCATTCCTCACAAAACTTTCAAAAATCGTCGAAAGTGACTAGGTGTTTTTTGGCACGTACTTCAAACGTCCAAGATTTGGGTATCCGAAGTAGGGTTCGATTTGAAGAACTCTTTTACTTTTTTATGCACTCCGTTTCTTCGAAACTATATTCTAAATCATCAAGCCTAATCATTCCTCACAAAACTTTCGAAAATCGTCGAAAGTGACTNTAGAACTCTTTTACTTTTTTATGCACTCCGTTTCTTCGAAACTATATTCTAAATCATCAAGCCTAATCATTCCTCACAAAACGTTCAAAAATCGTCGAAAGTGACTAGGATTTTTTTGGGACGTACTTCAAACGTCCAAGATTTGGGTTTCCGAAGTAGGGTTCGATTTGAAGAACTCTTTTACTGTTTTATGCATTCCGTTTCTTCGAAACTATATTCTAAATCATCTAGCCTAATCATTCCTCACAAAGCGTTCGAAAATCGTCGAAAGTGACTAGGATTTTTTTGGCACGTATTTCAAACGTCCCAGATTTGGGTTTCCGAGGTAGGGTTCGATTTGAAGCACTCATTTACTGTTTTATGCACTCCGTTTCTTCGAAATTATATTCTTAATCATCAATCCTAATCATTCCTCACAAAACGTTCGAAAATCATCGAAAGTGACTAGGTTTTTTTTGGCACGTACTTCAAACGTCCCAGATTTGGGTTTCCGAGGTAGGGTTCGATTTGAAGCACTTATTTACTATTTTATGCACTCCATTTCTTCGATATTATATTCTAAATCATCAATCCTAAACATTCCTCACAAAACGTTCAAAAATCGTCGAAAGTGACTAGGTGTTTTTTGGCACGTACTTCAAATGTCCCAGATTTGGGTTTCCGAAGTAGGGTTTGTTTTGAAGAACTCTTTTACTGTTTTATGCACGCCGTTTCCTCGAAACTATATTGTAAATCATCAAGCCTAATCATTCCTCACAAAACGTTCGAAAATCGTCAAAAGTGACTAGGTGTTTTTTGGCACGTAATTCAAACGTCCCAGATTTAGGATTTCGAAGTAGGGTTCAATTTGAAGAAATCTTTTACTGTTTTATGCACTCCGTTTCTTCGAAATTTTATCCTAAATCATCATGCCTAGTCATTCCTCACAAAACTTTCAAAAATCGTCGAAAGTGACTCGTATTTTTTATCACGTACTTCAAACGTCACAGATTTGGGTTTCCGAAGTAGGATTCGATTTGAAGAACTCTTTTACTGTTTTATGCACTCCGTTTCTTCGAAACTATATTCTAAATCATCAAGCCTAATCATTCCTCAAAAAACATTCGAAAATCGTCGAAAGTGACTAGGTTTTTTTGGCACGTACTTCAAACGTCCCAGATTTGGGATTCCGAAGTAGGGTTCGATTTGAAGAACTATTTTACTGTTTTATGCACTCCGTTTCTTCGAAACTACATTCTAAATCATCAAGCCTAATCATTCCTCACAAAACTTTCGAAAATCGTCGAAAGTGACTAGGTTTTTTTAGCACGTACTTCAAACGTCCCTGATTTGGGTTTCTAAAGTAGGTTCGATTTGAAGAACTCTTTTAATGTTTTATGCACTCCGTTTCTTCGAAACTATATACTAAATTATCAAGCCTAATCATTTCTAACAAAACTTTCGAAAATCGTCGAAAGTGACTAGGTTTTTTTAGCACGTATATCAAACGTCCCTGATTTTGGTTTCCGAAGTAGGGTTCGATTTGAAGAACTCTTTTACTGTTTTATGCACTTCGTTTCTTCAAAACTATATTCTAAATCATCTAGCCTAATCATTCCTCACAAAACTTTCAAAAATCGTCGAAAGTGACGGTTTTTTTTGGCACGTACTTCAAACATTCAAGATATGGGTATCCGAAGTAGGGTTCGATTTGAAGAACTCTTTTACGTTTTTATGCACTCCGTTTCTTCGAAACTATATTCTAAATCATCAAACCTAATCATTTCTCACAAAACTTTCGAAAATCGTCGAAAGTGACTAGGTTTTTTTTGGCACGTACTTCAAACGTCTCAGATTGGGATTTCCGAAGTAGGGTTCGATTTGAAGAAATCTTTTACTATTTTATGCACTTCGTTTCTTCGAAACTATATTCTAAATCATCAAGTCTAACCATTCCTCACAAAACTTTCAAAAATCGTCGAAAGTGACTCGTATTTTTTAGCACGTACTTCAAACGTNCCAGATTCAGGTTTCCGAAGTAAAGTTTGATTTGAAGAACTCTTTACCGTTTTATGTACTGCGTTTCCTCGAAACTATATTCTAAATCATCAAGCCTAATCATTCCTCACAAAACTTTCAAAAATCGTCGAAAGTGACTCGTATTTTTTAGCACGTACTTCAAACGTCCCAGATTCAGGTTTCCGAAGTAAAGTTTGATTTGAAGAACTCTTTACCGTTTTATGTACTGCGTTTCCTCGAAACTATATTCTAAATCATCAAGCCTAATCATTCCTCACAAAACTTTCGAAAATCGTCGAAAGTGACTAGGTGTTTTTTGTCACGTACTTCAAACGTCCCAGATTTGGGTTTCCAAAGTAGGGTTCGATTTGAAGAACTCTTTTACTATTTTATGCACTCCGTTTCTTCGAAACTATATTCTAAATCATCAATCCTTATCATTCCTCACAAAACTTTCGAAAAACGTCGAAAGTGACTCGGATTTTTTATCACGTACTTCAAACGTCCCAAATTTGGGTTTCCGAAGTAGGGTTCGATTTGAGGAAATATTTTACTGTTTTATGCACTCAGTTTCTTAGAAACTATATTCTAATTCATCAAGTCTTATCATTCCTCACAAAACTTTCGAAAATCGTCGAAAGTGACTAGGTGTTTTTTGGCACGTACTTCAAACGTCCCAGATTTGGGTTTCCGAAGTAGGGTTCGATTTGAAGAACTCTTTTACTATTTTATGCACTCTGTTTCTTCGAAACTATATTCTAAATCATCAATCCTTATCATTCCTCACAAAACTTTCGAAAATCATCGAAAGTGACTAGGTTTTTTTTGGCACGTACTTCAAACGTCCCAGATTTGGATTTTCGAAGTAGGGTTTGATTTGAAGAACTCTTTTACTGTTTTATGCACTCCGTTTCATCGAAAATTTATTCCAAATCATCAATCCTTATCATTCCTCACAAAACTTTCGAAAAACGTCGAAAGTGACTTAGATTTTTTATTACGACTTCAAACGAATCAAATGTGGGTTTCCGAAATAGGGTTCGATTTGAAGAACTCTTTTACTGTTTTATGCCCTCCGTTTCTTTGAAACTATATTCTAAATCATCAAGCCTAATCATTCCTCACAAAACTTTCTAAAAAGGTCGAAAGTGACTCGGATTTTTTGTCACGTACTTCAAACGTCCCAGATTTGGGTTTCCGAAGTAGGGTTCAATTTGAAGTACTCTTTAACTGTTTTATGCACTCCGTTTCTTCGAAACTATATTCTAAATAATCAAGCCTAATCATTCCTCACAAAACTTTCAAAAATCGTCGAAAGTGACTAGGTGTTTTTTGGCACGTAGTTCAAACGTCCCATATTTGGGTTTCCGAAGTAGGGTTCGATTTGAAGAACTCTTTTACTGTTTTATGCACTCCGTTTCTTCGAAACTATATTTTAAATCATCAAGCCTAATCATTCCTCACAAAACTTTCGAAAATCGTCGAAAGTGACTAGGTTTTTTTAGCACGTACTTCAAACGTCTCTAATTTGGGTTTCTGAAGTAGGTTCGATTTGAAGAACTCTTTTAATGTTTTATGCACTCCGTTTCTTCGAAACTATATTCTAAATAATCAAGCCTAATCATTCCTCACAAAATGTTTTATGCACTCCGTTTCTTCGAAACTATATTCTAAATAATCAAGCCTAATCATTCCTCACAAAACTTTCGAAAATCGTCGAAAGTGACTAGGTGTTTTTTGCACGTACTTCAAATGTCCAAGATTTAGGTTTCCGAACTAGGGTTCGATTTGAAAAACTCTTTTACTGTTTTATGCAATCCGTTTCTTCGAAACTATATTCTAAATTCATCAAGCCTAATCATTCCTGACAAAATGTTCGAAAATCGTTGAAAGTGACTAGGTTTTTTATGGCACGTACTTGAAACGTCCCAAATTTGAGTTTCCGAAATAGGGTTCGATTTGAAGAACTCTTTTACTGTTTTATGAACTCCGTTTCTTCGAAACTATATTCTAAATAGGGTTCGATTTGAAGAACTCTTTTACTGTTTTATGAACTCCGTTTCTTCGAAACTATATTCTAAATCATCAAGCCTAATCATTCCTCACAAAACTTTCAAAAATCGTCGAAAGTGACTAGGTGTTTTTTGGCACGTACTTCAAACGTCCAAGATTTGGGTATCCGAAGTAGGGTTCGATTTGAAGAACTCTTTTACTTTTTTATGCACTCCGTTTCTTCGAAACTATATTCTAAATCATCAAGCCTAATCATTCCTCACAAAACTTTCGAAAATCTTCGAAAGTGACTACGTGTTTTTTGTCACGTACTTCAAACGTCCCAGATTTGGGTTTCCGAAGTAGGGTTCGATTTGAAGAACTCTTTTACTGTTTTATGCACTCCGTTTCTTCGAAACTATATTCTAAATCATCAAGCATAATCATTCCTCACAAAACTCACGAAAATCGTCGAAAGTGACTAGGTTTTTTATGCCACGTACTTCAAACGTCCCTGATTTGGGTTTCCGACGTAGGGTTCGATTTGAAGAACTCTTTTACTTTTTTATGCACTCTGTTTCTTCGAAACTATATTCTAAATCATCAAGCCTAATCATTCCTCACAAAACATTCAAAAATCGTCGAAAGTGACTAGGTGTTTTTTGGCACGTACTTCAGACGTCCAAGATTTGGGTATCCGAAGTAGGGTTCGATTTGAAGAACTCTTTTACTTTTTTATGCACTCCGTTTCTTCGAAACTATATTCTAAATCATCAAGCCTAATCATTCCTCACCAATCTTTCGAAAATCGTCGAAAGTCACTTGGTGTTTTTTGTCACGTACTTCAAACGTCCCAGATTTGGGTTTCCGAAGTAGGGTTCGATTTGAAGCAATTTGTTACTGTTTTATGCACTCTGTTTCTTCGAAATTATAATCTAAATCATCAAGCCTAATCATTCCTCACAAAACTTTCGATAAACGTCGACTGTGACTCGGTTTTTTTATCAATTACTTAAAACGTCCTAGATTTGGATTTCTGAAGTAGGGTTCGTTTTGAAGAACTCTTTTAATGTTTTATGCACTCTGTTACTTTGAAATTATATTCTAAATCATCAAGCCTAATCATTCCTCACTAAACTTTCAAAAAATGTCGACCGTGACTCGATTTTTTTATCAATTACTTCAAACGTCCCAGAATTGGGTTTCTGAAGTAGGGTTCGCTTTAAGAACTCTTTAACTGTTTTATGCACACTATTTCTTCGAAATTATCAAGCCTAATTATTCCTCACAAAACTTTCGAAAAACGTCGACCGTGACTCGGTTTTTTATCAATTATTTCAAACGTCCCAGATTTGGGTTTCTTAAGTAGGGTTCGATTTGAAGAACTCTTATTAATTTTATGCACTCTGTTTCTTTGAAATTATATTTTAAATAATCAAGCCTAATGATTCCTCACAAAACTTTCGAAAAACGTCGACCGTGACTCGGTTTTTTTATCCATTACTTCAAACTTTCTAGATTTGGGTTTCTGAAATAGGGTTCGTTTTGAGGAATTCTTTTACTGTTTTATGCACTCTGTTTCTTCGAAATTATACTCTAAATCATCAAGCCTAATCATTCCTCACAAAACTTTCGAAAAACGTCGACTGTGACTCGGTTTTTTATCAATTACTTCAAACGTTCCAGATTTGGGTTTCTGAAGTAGGCTTCGTTTTGAAGAACTCTTTTACTGTTTTATGCACTCTGTTTCCTCGAAATTATATTATAAATCATCAAGCCTAATCATTCCTCACAAAACTTTCAAAAAACGTCGACCGTGACTTGGTTTTTTTAGCACAAACTTCAAACGTCCCAGATTTGGGTTTCCAAAGTAGGGTTCAATTTGAAGCATTTCTGATATGAACCAAAAAACATCGATCATACAATATACTTCAGTGACGATGTGAAGAAAAAGTTGTCAAAATTATCAAAAGATGTTTCAATGCATGCTGCATCGAAGAAGAGTGAAGTTTGATTGTTATAAATTTTTGGTGGGCTACAATTTAGAGTTTTTAGGATTTTTTATTTACTTTAGGTTACAATTACATAATGGTTAATTATGACCATTAAGTATGAATGTTACAATTCTTGGAATGCCTAGTAGTTTCATTTTGAGGCTATATAAAGTCATGTATACTGTATTTGTAAGGGACTTGAAAAATATAGTAAAAGAACCATTTGAGCTCTTCTTTAGCCAATGGCTAAGTTTCTTTGCAATTCTATGTAGTTTAAGTTGCATGTAGAATCATTCAAGCTCGACATGATCAATCTTGCTTGTGGAGTGATTCGAATCTCAAGCAAGTGTTATTGCCTTGAGATATTTGATCAACAAGAATCATTCAAGCTAGACATAATCGATCTTTCTTGTGGAGTGATTCGAATCTCAAACAATGTTCTTGCCTAGAGATATTCGATCAACAAGGTAATCCGAATCTTACTCCCCTTGTAGTGGTTCCATATCTTATCAATTTCATTACTGTTTTATGCACTCTAATTCTTCGAAATTATATTCTAAATCATCAAGCCTAATCATTCCTGACAAAACTTTCAAAAAACGTCGACCGTGACTCGGTTTTTTAAGAATTTACTTCAAACGTCCCAGATTTTTGTTTCTGAAGTAGGGTTCGATTTGAAGAACTCTTTTCAATTTTATGCACTCTGTTTCTTCGAAATTATATTCTTCATCATCAACCCTAATCATTCCTCACCAATCTTTCGAAAAACGTCGACCGTGACTCGGTTTTTTTAAAACAAACTTCAAACGTCCCAGATTTGGGTTTCCAAAGTAGGGTTCGATTTGAAGAACTCTTTTACGGTTTTATGCACTATGTTTCGTCGAAATTATATTCTAAATCATCTAGCCTAATCATTCCTCACAAAACTTTCGAAAAACGTCGACCGTGACTCGGTTTTTTTTAAAACAAACTTCAAACGTCTCAGATTTTGGTTTCCGAAGTAGGGTTCGATTTGAAGCAATTTTTTACTATTTTATGCACTCTATTTCTTCGAACTTATATTCTAAATCATCAAGCCAAATCATTCCTCACCAAACTTTCGATAAACGTCGACTGTGACTCGGTTTTTTTATCCATTACTTCAAACGTTCCAGATTTGAGTTTCTGACGTAGGGTTCGTTTTGAGGAATTCTTTTACTGTTTTATGCACTCTGTTTCTTCGAAATTATACTCTAAATCATCAAGCCTAATCTTTCCTCAGAAAACATTCGAAAAACGTCGACTGTGACTCGGTTTTTTATCAATTACTTCAAACGTTCCAGATTTGGGTTTCTGAAGTAGGCTTCGTTTTGAAGAACTCTTTTACTGTTTTATGCACTATGTTTCTTCGAAATTATATTCTAAATCATCAAGCTTAATCTTTCCTCACAAAACTTTCGAAAAACGTCGACCGTGACTCAGTTTTTTTAGCACAAACTTCAAACGTCCAAGATTGGAGATTCTGAAGTAGGGTTCGTTTTGAAGAACTCTTATACTATTTTATGCACTCTGTTTCTTCGAAATTATATTGTAAATCATCAAGCCTAATCATTCCTCACAAAACTTTCAAAAAACGTCGACCGTGACTCGGTTTTTTTAGCACAAACTTCAAACGTCCCAGATTTGGGTTTCCGAAGTAGGGTTCGTTTTGAAGCATTTTTTTACTGTTTTATGCACTTTGTTTCTTCGAAATTATATTGTAAATCATCAAGCCTAATCATTCCTCACAAAACTTTCAAAAAACGTCGACCGTGACTCGGTTTTTTTAGCACAAACTTCAAACGTCCCAGATTTTGGTTTCCAAAGTAGGGTTGGATTTGAAGCATTTTTTTACTGTTTTATGCACTCTATTTCTTCGAAGTTATATTCTAAAACATCAAGCCCAATCATTCCTCACTAAACTTTCAAAAACCGTCGACCGTGACTCGGTTTTTTTAGCACAAACTTCAAACGTCCCAGATTTGGGTTTCCGAAGTAGGGTTCGATTTGAAGCATTTTTTTACTGTTTTATGCACTCTATTTCTTCGAAATTATATTCTAAATCATCAAGCCTAATCATTCCTCACAAAACTTTCAAAAATCGTCGACCGTGAATCGGTTTTTTTATCAATTACTTCAAACGTCCCAGATTTGGGATTCTGAAGTAGGGTTCGTTTTGAAGAACTCTTATACTATTTTATGCACTCTGTTTCTTCGAAATTATATTCTAAATCATCAAGCCTAATGATTCCTCACAAAACATTTAAAAAACGTCGACCGTGACTCGGTTTTTTTAGCACAAACTTCAAACGTCCCAGATTTGAGTTTCCGAAGTAGGGTTCGATTTGAAGCATTTTTTTACTGTTTTATGCCCTCTGTTTCTTCGAAATTATATTCTAAATCATCAAGCCTAATGATTCCTCACAAAACATTTAAAAAACGTCGACCGTGACTCGGTTTTTTTAGCACAAACTTCAAACGTCCCAGATTTGAGTTTCCGAAGTAGGGTTCGATTTGAAGCATTTTTTTACTGTTTTATGCACTCTGTTTCTTCGAAATTATATTCTAAATCATCAAGCCTGATCATTCCTCACAAAACTTTCGAAAAACATCGACCGTGACTCAGTTTTTTTAGCACAAACTTCAAACGTCCCATATTTGGGATTCTGAAGTAGGGTTCGTTTCGAACAATTCTTATACTATTTTATGCACTCTGTTTCTTCGAAATTATATTCTAAATCATCAAGCCTAATCATTCCTCACAAAACTTTCGAAAAACGTCGACCGTGACTCGGTTTTTTTAGCACAAACTTCAAACGTCCCAGATTTGGGTTTCCGAAGTAGGGTTCGATTTGAAGCATTTTTTTACTGTTTTATGCACTCTGTTTCTTCGAAATTATATTCTAAATCATCAAGCCTAATCATTCCTCACAAAACTTTCGAAAAACGTCGACCGTGACTCGGTTTTTTTATCACAAACTTCAAACGTCCCAGATTTGGGTTTACGAAGTAGGGTTCGATTTGAAGAACTCTTATACTATTTTATGCACTCTGTTTCTTCGAAATTATATTCTAAATCATCAAGCCTAATCATTCCTCACAAAACATTCGAAAAACGTCGACCGTGACTCGGTTTTTTTAGCACAAACTTCAAACATCCCAGATTTGGGTTTCCGAAGTAGGGTTTGATTTGAAGCATTTTTTTACTGTTTTATGCACTCTGTTTCTTCGAAATTATATTGTAAATAATCAAGCCTAATCATTCCTCACAAAACTTTCAAAAAACGTCGACCGTGACTCGGTTTATTTAGCACAAACTTCAAACGTCCCAGATTTGGGTTTCCGAAGTAGGGTTCGATTTGAAGAACTCTTATACTATTTTATGCACTCTGTTTCTTCGAAATTATATTCTAAATCATCAAGCCTAATCATTCCTCACAAAACTTTCGAAAAACGTCGACCGTGACTCGGTTTTTTTAGCACAAACTTCAAACGTCCCAGATTTGTGTTTCTGAAGTAGGGTTCGTTTTGAACAATTCTTATACTATTTTATGCACTCTGTTTCTTCGAAATTATATTCTAAATCATCAAGCCTAATCATTCCTCACAAAACTTTCGAAAAACGTCGACCGTGACTCGGTTTTTTAGCACAAACTTCAAACGTTCCAGATTTGGGTTTCCGAAGTAGGGTTCAATTTGAAGCATTTTTTTACTGTTTTATGCACTCTGTTTCTTCGAAATTATATTGTAAATCATCAAGCCTAATCATTCCTCACAAAACTTTCAAAAAACGTCGACCGTGACTCGGTTTATTTAGCACAAACTTCAAACGTCCCAGATTTGGGTTTCCGAAGTAGGGTTGGATTTGAAGCATTTTTTTACTGTTTTATGCACTCTGTTTCTTCGAAATTATATTCTAAATCATCAAGCCTAATCATTCCCCACAAAAAATTCAAAAAACGTCGACCGTGACTCGGTTTTTTTAGAACAAACTTCAAACGTCCCAGATTTGGGTTTACGAAGTAGGGTTCGATTTGAAGAACTCTTATACTATTTTACGCACTTTTTTTCTTCGAAATTATATTCTAAATCATCAAGCCTAATCATTCCTCACAAAACTTTCGAAAAACGTCGACCGTGACTCGGTTTTTTATCACAAACTTCAAACGTCCCAGATTTGGGTTTACGAAGTAGGGTTCGATTTGAAGAACTCTTATACTATTTTATGCACTCTGTTTCTTCGAAATTATAATCTAAATCCTCAAGCCTAATCATTCCTCACAAAACATTCGAAAAACGTCGACCGTGACTCGGTTTTTTTAGCACAAACTTCAAACGTCCCAGATTTTGGTTTCCAAAGTAGGGTTGGATTTGAAGCATTTTTTTACTGTTTTATGCACTCTGTTTCTTCGAAATTATATTCTAAATCATAAAGCCTAATCATTCCTCACAAAACTTTCGAAAAACGTCGACCGTGACTCGGTTTTTTTAGCACAAACTTCAAACTTCCTAGATTTGGGTTTCCGAAGTAGGGTTCGATTTGAAGAATTTTTTTACTTTTTTATGCACTCTATTTCTTCGAAATTATATTCTAAATCATCAAGCCTAATCATTCCTCACAAAACTTTCGAAAAACGTCGACCGTGACTCGGTTTTTTTAGCACAAACTTCAAACGTCCCAGATTTGGGTTTCCGAAGTAGGGTTCGATTTGAAGCATTTTTTTACTGTTTTATGCACTCTGTTTCTTCGAAATTATATTCTAAATCATCAAGCCTAATCATTCCTCACAAAACTTTCGAAAAACGTCGACCGTGACTCGGTTTTTTTAGCACAAACTTCAAACGTCCCAGATTTGGGTTTCCGAAGTAGGGTTCGTTTTGAAGAACTCTTATACTATTTTATGCACTTTGTTTCTTCGAAATTATATTCTAAATCATCAAGCCTAATCATTCCTCACAAAACTTTCGAAAAACGTCGACCGTGACTCGGTTTTTTTAGCAAAAACTTCAAACGTCCCATATTTGTGTTTCCGAAGTAGGGTTCGATTTGAAGCATTTTTTTACTGTTTTATGCACTCTGTTTCTTCGAAATTATATTGTAAATCATCAAGCCTAATCATTCCTCACAAAACTTTCAAAAAACGTCGACCGTGACTCGGTTTTTTTAGCACAAACTTCAAACGTCCCAGATTTGGGTTTCCGAAGTCGGGTTCGATTTGAAGCATTTTTTTACTGTTTTATGCACTCTGTTTCTTCGAAATTATATTGTAAATCATCAAGCCTAATCATTCCTCACAAAACTTTCAAAAAACGTCGACCGTGACTCGGTTTTTTTAGCACAAACTTCAAACGTCCCAGATTTTGGTTTCCGAAGTAGGGTTGGATTTGAAGCATTTTTTTACTGTTTTATGCACTCTATTTCTTCGAAACTATATTCTAAATCATCAAGCCCAATCATTCCTCACAAAACTTTCAAAAACCGTCGACCGTGACTTGGTTTTTTTAACACAAACTTCAAACGTCCCAGATTTGGGTTTCCGAAGTAGGGTTCGAATTGAAGCATTTTTTTACTGTTTTATGCACTCTATTTCTTCGAAATTATATTCTAAATCATCAAGCCTAATCATTCCTCACAAAACTTTCAAAAACCGTCGACCGTGAATCGGTTTTTTTATCAATTANTTGGGATTCTGAAGTAGGGTTCGTTTTGAAGAACTCTTATACTATTTTATGCACTCTGTTTCTTCGAAATTATATTCTAAATCATCAAGCCTAATCATTCCCCACAAAAAATTCAAAAAACGTCGACTGTGACTCGGTTTTTTTAGAACAAACTTCAAACGTCCCAGATTTGGGTTTCCGAAGTAGGGTTCGATATGAAGCATTTTTTTACTGTTTTATGCACTCT
>NW_019272516.1:16932-22427 GCF_002738345.1 Cucurbita maxima | reverse complement strand
CTTGAAAATATACATTCATATACACACATATGGTTTAAGCAACCAGAATCTAAGAACCAAGTATAACTCCTTCTTGCTTCATGTCTTTCCATATCAGCCATTAACAACATTTCATCCTCTTCTTCCATCTTTGCATAATTCAATTCCTTATTCATTTTTGGACATTCATATTTATGACCTAAGTCATGAGACCTATAACATTCAACAGTTGCTTTGTTGAAAGTTGATTTTCCTCTTCCGCGTCCTCTGCTCCTGTAAGATTATCATCACTCTTGCAAAATAATATGATACTTTCATCTTCTTCGATCTCTAGGATCTCAAATTCTCTCTTTAATGCATTAAGAAGAGATTTCTTCACTTTTTTGTTTCCACCAAACTTTCGCTTCAATGAGTTGCAAACAATATTGGTTGTGCGACGATCCAAGATTTGTTCAAAGACAGTATGATCAATTGCCTGGAAGAGGTAATGCTTTACTTGGTGATCTTTGAGTCTAGCATCATCAAGGTGACCCTTTTGTGCCTTAGTCAGCATTGTTTCTTTAGCTAGTTCTGAGAAACCAATCTCTACCACACTCCATAAACTCTTTGCTTTGAGCAAATTTTCCATCAGCTCACTCTAGTGATCATAGTGACCATCGAAGTGAGGGATCTTCGTTAAAGTCTTGTCTTTACTCATACTCTCTGTATTTGATCACTAAAAAATTGCTACACTATAAAGCCTAGTGGTGGCTCTGATACCAAATATAAGTTTTTGACAGAAGAATGATTAACACAGAAACATAAACGATTGGAGTTTGAAGCGATAATATTATTGAGTACTTAACTTTGGCTTTTATAGCCTTACAATAACAACATAAATAAATAGAAACTAACCACAAATATGGTAAATTAGTTAAACTAACCACAGTCACACAGTCACCGGCTTCTTGATGTAGTTGTTTTTCATAGAAAAAAAATGACATATTTACTTTTTCAAATGTAAGAAAATATGTTTAATTATAAATAAAAGAAAGAAATAACATATGTATTATATATATATTAGTGAGAAAGAAATGACATATTTACTTTTTGAGTGTCATTTAATTATCTCACTAATTTTTATTTAGAGATATTTCAGATTTACTATTATATCAACCTAAATATAATTTAATTGGTTAACGATTTAAAATAAATAATGTTTTTTTTAAAAAAAATACATAAAATAATCAATATCATATTTTCATTCAATAAGAATAGATGTGACAATCAAACTATTTATAGATTAATAATAATAAAATATGTATCATACTATATTATATTAGTATAGTTACAAGTTTTCCCGACTATGAAAATCTAACGACTCTAAATTTCTACCTACTCAAAGTAGTTACTAACGTTTCATACTCATCTCTAATGCAAAAATATAACTCTTAAAAGAAAACATCATCTTTTATATAAATGTCGAAATTATTTAAAACAAACTCTTCGGTGGAAAACAGAGTTTTAGGTGTTTAAATACGACATTTAAATAAAATAAAAATAAATACAAAATAATTTAAAACAATGAAATGCAAAACAACCTATTATAACCTCAGACTAGAAATTTAAATGAGTCTGCCTATGCACGTGCCACAGTCTCTACTCGCAATGTTGCTGTCGTCCGTACAAGTGCACCTTGCCGTTACCTGAAAAATGATGTGACACAAGCAATCATAATTTAGGGACCTCTCTATCTCATCAAGGGGTGGCCTCTAGTCTCGAATAAATTGAATGTGTAGTACTTCCCTACACACGACCCACACATGCAAGTGTGAATCTCCAGCTCGCTCGCACACCCCCCTAGACCCTCTAGTCAAGCTAATTTGTAGCGACGTTCGGAGGTCAACGAAACCCCATAGTGTCATGCACCTCATGAACACCCTGCTCATCATACTGTGCACATCCACACTCATCATCATACTGTGCGGGTCTGCACTCATCATCTTTAGGAGAAGTAGCCATATGCTTATGAACATACAATATGACACTCATCATCATATAATCTAGAAAACAGAGCCATATTAAGAAAAACATCATGCAATCATCATACTCATAATATCGCCATAAAGTTCATCAAGCATATCAAGTATATCGAAATATACAAATATTACGCACATCATCATACGACATAACTCAAACATCATCATATACTAGTATATGGCATCATACGACACCGCTCATACATCATCATAACTCATGCATCATCATGACTCATACATCATCAAATACTAGTATAGGACATCATGTGATACAACTCATACATCATCATAACTCATACAATTTTTCGCCTCTCCTATAGTAAGACCACTTACGTGATTAGTTAGTTTAGGCTGGTGTCACCAATTTATCATTAATGAAAGTTTGATTTTGTCCATTGTATCCAAGTCAACCTATATGAATCCATGACATCAATTTCACGTTCAATTCTCTAAATCTCACAATGATCGATGTACTAGACCTCATACGAGCATTAAAGACTTTTCATGAGTAAAGTCCTGGAACGTTATATATATATATATATATATATATAGATAGATATAGATATATAATTCTATTTTCATTAAGATCTCATTTCCTATCATTACTATGTTACGGAAGAATTTGATGGAGTTATTTTAAGTGACCGTATTTTGTACTTACCTTCTCATTGATCTTTCATTTTTTTTTGTCTGCATGTACTCGGTATCCTTCTCATTGATCTTTCACTGCATGTACTCAGTATTGTGTACTTCCTTGCCTTCTCACTTTGATCTTTCCTTTTCTTTTTGTGGTATGTACTCTGCTTTATCTTTTAATTTTTGTTTGGATATATTCTTGTTCCTTGCCTTCTCACTCACATCTTTCATTTTCTTTTTGTGGCATGTACTTTGCTTTATTTTTTTAATTTTTGTTTGGATATATTCTTGACTGATTTTTAATCATTCTTATTCCTAAATCTTTCTAGTATATTATTGGACAATTTTCAATCCATTCTTACTTCTAAACTTTTCCTTTTTTTTTTTCTTTCTTAGGTGTATTTTCATTGTCATTTTCAATAGATTCTAATTTTCTTTTCTTTCCAAAAAAATAAAATTGCTCTATATTAGGAATCAATTTAGGGGTAACCCATAAATTTTTATTCTTATTTGATTTCTAACTAAAATCTAAATAAAAAATCAGAAATAAAATAAAGAAAAGATTTAACGAACCTACTACTGACATTCTCATGATCACATCTTTAGGTAAATCTGCCCAAAGCCATTTTTTGTTGTTTAGTTTTTTTAATTGTTGTTTTGAGTAAGAGTTTATTGAGGAGAGATAATTGGGATAAGAATGAGAGGTTAGTGGAGAGATAAGAAAGATTTAAATTAATTGCCATTTTGAGAGAAAATCTTTGACAATTGATTTCAGAAATATATATATATATATATATATATAAATAGATTTAAAAAAAAAAAACTATTTTTTTTATTAAATATTATAGATACCAAAAAAAAAATGTTTAAAATATTTTTTGTTAATTTTTTTTATTAAAATAACGGCCAACTTTAAAATTTATAATAAAAAAAAAATTAAACTAAATGTCAAATTTTAACATGAAAAAATTTCACATTTTATTTTTAATAATTTTAATTATAATTTGTATGATATAAATTAAATTATTACGGATTTTAAAATTTATTAACTAAATAAATATTAAAATTTAAACTAAATTATTAATGGATCAAATACAAACAAACTAAATAAGAAAAATCCAAATAATAAACCTAGGCTCCTATAGAAGATTCAAGTCCCAACAGCAGTTCTAGTTTGTGATTGTTTCTAAAAAAACACACAAGTTTACGTTTATTTCATTTGAAATAGCAACAATGTTGCTGGTTCAGTTCTAGTTTGTGTTTGTTTATCAAGAAAACACACACAAGTTTACATTTATTTCATTTGAAATAGCCACAATGTTGCTGGTTCTAATCTACGTCTTCAAGCAAAGCATCATATTCGAGGAGGAGGTGATATCAAGGTGAAGTTTCAATCTTCTTTTAAGTAATTGATTTAGCTCTTGTGAAAATAGTTAAATATTGATCTTTTCTTTATTTAGACACTATTTTTATGGATTTAGTTTAAGTATTTTCCAAGATTTGTTTAGGTAATTTCTATTTATGGTTACTTAGTATATCAAAGGCAAGTTCCCCCCATTCAATAAAACCATCACTTCAAACTTCAATTGAGTATATTTCTGTCAAAACTTAATAATCAGTATCAGTGCATCAATTTTTGATTGATCAAATAGAGAGAGTATGAGCGAAGACAAAACTTTAGCGAAGATGTTTCTGGATTAGTTATTCATTTGTCAAAACCTAACAATTAGTATCAGAGCATCCATTTTTGAATGATCAAATAGAGAGAGTATGAGTGAAGACAAATTTTTAGGGAAGATCCCTCACTTTGATGGTCACTATGATGATTGGAGTGAGCTTATGGAAAATTTGCTCAGAGCAAATTGTGTATGGAGTGTGGTGGAGATTTGTTTATTAGAACGAGAGGAAAGAACAATACTGACCGAGGCACAAAAGGGCCACCTTGATGATGCTAGACACAAAGATCACCAAGTAAAGCATTACCTATTCCAAGCAATTAATCATACCGTCTTTGAACAAATCTTGGATCGTCGCACAGCCAAGATTGTTTCGGACTCAATGAAACGAAAATTTGGTGGAAACCAAAAAGTGAAGAAATCTCTTCATAATACATTAAGGAGAGAATTTGAGATTCTAGGGATGGAAAAGNAAAATTTGGTGGAAACCAAAAAGTGAAGAAATCTCTTCATAATACATTAAGGAGAGAATTTGAGATTCTAGGAATGGAAAAGTATTAAAGTATCACAGATTATTTTGCAAGAGTGATGATAATCTCCAACAAGATGAGAAGCAATAGAGAAGATATGCCAGAAAAGAAAATTGTAGAAAAAATTATGTGTACTAAAAAATTTACTTATGTTGTAGTATCCATTGAGGAATATAAAGATATTAACAACATGTCCATTAATGAATTACAAAGTTCATTAGTGGTGCATGAACAAAAAATTCGAAGATCCAGCATTAATGGAGAGGATCAAGTTCTAAAATTCGAAGGACAAACGAAAATAAGTAACAGAGGAAGAGGAACTTACGGGGCAGAGGATGCGTTAGAGGAAGATCAACTTTCAACAAAGCAACTGTTGAATGTTATAGGTGTCATCAATTGGGTCATTTTCAATATTAATGTCCAAAGATGAATAAGGAATTGAATTATGTAGAGCTGGAAGAAGAGGATGAAATGTTGTTAATGACTTATATGGAAAGACATGAAGCAAAAAGTAGTGATGCTACGGTGTTTTTTTTTTTTGTGCTATCAAATTCCAAATACAAACGTATTCCAAAGGAAAAGGTTCAACTTCTCCTAAGGTTAGTTTCACTTCTAGTTTCTGTTTGTTTCTTGGGAAAATACAAGATTTTCATTTT
>NW_019272516.1:9648-10113 GCF_002738345.1 Cucurbita maxima | reverse complement strand
GCACTCTTGACACACATGCAAGGTCTTCAATCAACTCTCGAGTTCATTTTTCTTGACTGTGTTGCCCCACTAGACACACAAAGTATGGCTTTGATACCAACTGTCACGGTACTACTTTTTCAACAGAGTAGTGTGGTGATCTTGAAACCCTCACGACTAGCCTTAAGGGGAATTAAGCCCCATATATATTTTTCACCCCATCTTTGTGGCGTCATCAAACCTTAAGCGAGGTTTGTCTTCACCAATCAAACATCGCTTGTGCGGAATCCAAGCTTGTTCGACCACACACGCTGTCTGTGCGTGCATGTTCAATCGTCTGCGACTCGACCTTGCCTCTTCTCGGGGCCAAGTTCTTTCAATGCAACGTCACGTCTCATATTTTTATTGCGATCCCCATCGATATGGCCCATATGTCTTGACACCATCTTTAGTCTCGGGGTGTCGTCGGCCATCGCAACTCCCTCG
>NW_019272516.1:4615-9638 GCF_002738345.1 Cucurbita maxima | reverse complement strand
AACTCCCTCGCCCATGCCATTGAGAACGGACCCACATGTCGCTCATCTCATTGGAACGTCCCAAACATCCATCCATCAAAGTTCTATCGAGGCATTAGCTCTCCCATGCCAGTTCCATGTCATTTACGTATACCGTATAGGACAGCAGGTCTATATAGCAACCTTCGACACTCGTCTCGACATGCTCACTCATACTGTGACACACGTATGTGCCACAGGGTAGCTCGCTTAGGCCACATGGCCCAGAGGTGGTGGAGAGCTGACACCATGGTACCCCTATAGTATATTTTGAGCAATTTTCAATTTTTCATCATAGACATGTGTTTGACGAACGGTCATACGATGTCATTGTTGTATTATTCGGTGAGAGGAATTTGGTTGTTGGAAGAAAAATGCGTAAAAAAGGAGAGAGAGAATAACTGAATTCTGACTGCGTTCAAAATCAGGTTTTATTTATTCTGAACAAATCTCCTATTTAAAATATAAATTATTCTAAATATGGCTGGAGAGTGGCCAACTAAATCTGTGCCACTCCCTACAAAATTTCCGTTTAAAATTTTGGTGATCCATTCGACGTGTTTTGTCAAATGGTCAAACGGAGATTTTCTGAAATCGTGTGAATAAGGAAAAACTGTAAAAACTTAGGTTTTATCTAACAATCTCCTCCTAAAACCTGTAGTATATCTACCTTACTATTTGAACTCCGATCTTTGAGCGTAGTTCTTCAAATTTCACCCGTGCTAGGGACTTGGTGAAGATGTCTCCAAGTTGTTCCTCTGTTCGGATGTAATCAATTTTGATGAGCCCTCAATCTGCACATTCTCGAATGTAGTGGAATCTGATTTCTATGTGCTTGCTTCGTTCATGCAAAACTGGATTTTTGATCAGGGAGATCGTAGCATTGGTGGATCACTTTCTCTCCCGATGAGTTCTTCCATTAGTCGCGCAAGCCAGATCCCTTGTGTTGCTGCCATCGAAGCGACGATGTATTCTGCTTCGCAGGAAGACAAAGCAACTACCTTCTGTTTTGTTGATTGCCAGCAGATTGCGTCGCCTGAGAGAAAGTAGATCATTCCGCTAGTGCTCTTACGATCATCAACGTCACCGGCCATGTCACTATCACTGTAGCTGACTAGCTTGAGTTTCTCCTTTCCGCTCCCTGCGCAGTATCTTACACCCCAGCCTCTAGTTCCGGCTACATAACGCAGGATGCGCTTGACACCCACTAAATGCTCCTCCCTAGGTGCTTCCATAAACCGGCTCACATATCCAACAGAATAAGCAAGATCAGGACGAGAGTTTACCAGATAGCGCAGACTCCCAACAATGCTGCGGTAATTGGTGGAGTCGACTGTCGTCGTAGTGCCGGCCTTCCTTAGTTGGAGTCAGGCCTCCATTGGTGTCCTTGTAGGATTACTGTCCACAAGTCCAGTTGTGTCCAGCAGCTTCTTGGCGTATGCACTTTGGCAGATGGAGATGCCAGTAGAATTCTGTTGCACTTCATGTCGAGATAGTAGCTGAGCAGTCTCCTTCAGCTCTCCGTTAAGGAAAGCAGACTTTATGTCCATATGGTGAACCTCCCAAGAGTAATGTGCTGCAATTGCCAGCAAGAAACGAACGGATTCTAACCTTGCCATTGGCGCAAATACCTCTTCGAAGTCCACTCCTTGCTTCTAGACGTAGCCCTTCGCCACCAGACGGGCCTTGTGCTTCACAACTTCTCCTTTTTTGTTGCGCTTCAGTTTGAAGACCCATTTGAGCCCTATGGCTTGGTGTCCCGGCGGCATATCCTCCAGACTCCACGTCTGGTTTTCGGTGATGGATGTCATCTCCTCTTACATTGCCTCAGCCAGCACGGGTTCTTTTCTGCTTCGGCGAAGGTGTTCAGTTCATCTGCACTGATGGCATGTATTTCGGCCACTTCTTCGAGCTCGCGCACAGCCAGTCCAGGTGGTTCACCTCCTCCTACTAGGTCGTCCATCCTCCGGTACCTTGCCTCCAGATCAGTATTGTGATCGGCATCCAGCGTCAAATCCGCAGTCCGTGGTGTTGCGAATTCCACTGGTTCAGGGGTTGCACCTGCTGGCGGCGGTGACGGCTGCTGATGCTGGGCTCCTCCTTCTTCTGGCTCGGTGACGAGGTACTTCACCATAAATTGATTTGGATTATGGTCTGCCTCGATCACGTCATTCCACTGCCAGAAGGTGCTTTCGTCGAAGACGACGTCGCGAGACACATGAGCTCGCCCCCCTACAGGATCATATAGTCTGTACGCATTGCTCCCGGGTTCATAGCCGATGAAGACGACCTTCAGCCCCCTGGGATCGAGCTTGGCGAGGTGGGGACGTGTTACCTTCATGTATGCGACGCAGCCGAACACGCAAAAATGATGTACCGCTGGTTTTTTGTTGTACCAGGCCTCATATGGCGTCTTCCCGTCAAGGCTTTGGGTTGGTGACCAATTGAGGAGATAGACGGCCGTCATTACTGCCTCTCCCCAGAATCTCCCAGACATCCCGGCCGTCACCAACAATGACCTTGCTGTCCCGACGATGGTCTGATTCTGGCGCTCCACCACTCCGTTCTGTTGGGGGGAGTAGGGCGTCGTTAGGTGCCGTTGTATGCCGATTTCGTCACAGTACTTACTGAAACTTGTTGAGGTGAATTCTCCGCCTCAGTCTGTGGGCAGCACTCGCATCTTCTTCTCACATTCGGCCTCCGCTCGCGCTTTAATGCACTTAACCGCCTCTGCTTCCTCACTTTTCGCTTGCAGCAGGGTCAGCCACATGAAGCGGCTTTTGTCATCGACTAACAGGAGGAAGAGACTCTTACCGCCTGGGGTCGCCGGCTTGATGGGCCCGCAGATATCGCCGTGTACAAGCTCCAACAGCTCATCGGCTCGATAGGATGTTCGAGACGGAAAGGGTGTGCGCCTCTGTTTGCTGATGAGGCACCCGTCGCACAGCTTGTTCACGCCTTTGATTGCTGGCAAACCGTGCACCAACGCCTCCTTCTGTAGTTTTTCTAGAGCAGGAAAGTTTAAATGCCCGTACCTTGCATGCCACCTCTAAGATACCTCTTCAGTCTTGGCCGAGAGACTGACAGGTTGCTCTATCTCTAAGTCTAGGATGTAAAGACGGTTTGTCGTGCGCCTTGCCTGCGTGAGCAGCCGTCGTTGATTATCACAAATTTTGAGTAGTCCTCGCTCGATGGAGATGAAGCAGCCTGTCTCATCGAGTTGACCCAGGCTCACAAGGTTATCCTTGAGCCTCGGGATGAAATAGACGTCGATCAGCTTGCGATGCTCGCCTCCCTTGCTGGCGAACAGGATGGTGCCGCGTCCTTCGATCTCGACGACGGAGTCGTCACCGAATTTTACCGTCCCGCAGGTCCCCGAGTCGAGCTCGGAGAACGCAGATCTAGCCCCGGTCATATGGTTTGTTGCCCCTGTGTCTAGGACCCATCGCCGGTCCTTGTGTTGCTCGTCCCGCTGGCTGATCTGAGCGAACACTCGCTCCTCCTCCAGTTGAAATGGCTCCCTAGCTGGTGCCACCTTTGCTACGCCCAGCTGGAGCTCTTTCTCAAGTTCAACATCGTCGTCGATTACCTCCATCTCCGTGGATTTGGAATCGACCATGGGGACACATGCAGTTACCATGAAGAGAGCTGGCTCGTCCTCCTCGGATTGAGCCACATGGGCCTTTTCGGCCTTTTCCTTCTTCCTAAGCTTGCTCCAGCAATTCCTGCTTAGGTGTCCTCTCTTCCCGTAGTTCGAGCAGATCGGCTTGCCATTGGTTGACTCCTTCTGATTCCCATCTTTCCCGCGCATGCGCCGGTGGGAGATCCATGGCTTCTTACCGTCTTTGCGGCTAAAGGAGGACCCATTGCTCTCGCCGGTGTTGTCACGGAGCTTTAGGCGTGCAAGCCATTCCTCCTCAGTGAGGAGTAGACGACCCTCCTTGTCGACAGTTGAAATGGTATTTTTCTTCCCTGCTCGACGTTACGCAGTCTTCCGGTCACCTCTTCCACCTTAGATTTGCAAAATCCATGTATTTATTCACGTCAAGCAATGTCTCGATTGAAATCGCAACATGCTCGAGGTGATCACGGACGACCTGCAGCATCTTCTTCACGATTTCTGTCTCGTTGATGCTGCCACCGAGTGTAGTGATGCTATTGGCAAGCCCCGTGATCCGCATTGAAAAATCATCGATGGATTCGCCGTCCTTAAAGTGGATCTCCGAGAGCTCCTTCCGTAGCTACTCGATGTTGGATTCCCGCACTCGCTAGACACCGACCCGACGGGATTTGATTCCTTCCCAGGCCGATTGCACAGTGCGCTTGGTGGAGAGAGATGCCAGCATCTCTGGGGGCACAGATCGTAATATGGCAGCGAACGCCAGCCGATCCTCCCGATACTCAATCGTTTCTCCTTCCTTTGGCTCGACAGCATGCCATAACCCTTGTGCCTGTAGGTTGACGCGCATCAACAAGGTCCACTCGTTATAGTTGGACTTTGTCAATATAGGATACTGAACGACTGCAGTCGTAGTCTCCCTAATCACTCGCTCAATGATAACTTTGGCGCCCGTCATCACGGCGTCGGCCTCTTCGTGGAGGTGATGGAGATGTCGGCACACGGCGACGGCGTGGAGGAGTGAGTGAGCCTGCCCGAGATGGGCCCCACGATGTGTGTGTTTTTACACTTTGCATTTTCTTCTACTCGCACCTGAGACCTGTGTGATTTCAGGTCAAAGCTCTAACCACTTAAGCTATTCAACTTGTTTGTTGATAGGTTGGCTCTTCTGCAATGATATACACCGATCTTCAGCCTCGCTCTGATACAACTTGTTGTATTATTCGGTGAGAGGAAATTGGTTGTTGGAAGAAAAATGAGTAAAAAAGGAGAGAGAGAATAATTGAATTCTGACTGCGTTCAAAATCAGGTTTTATTTATTCTGAACAAATCTCCTATTTAAAATATAAATTATTCTAAATATGACTGGAGAGTGGCCAACTAAAT
>NW_019272516.1:2889-3824 GCF_002738345.1 Cucurbita maxima | reverse complement strand
TAAAGAAAAATGAGATTACTATTGATTCATTCATCTTCATCCTCTTGTTTCGTCCAAATGACCTACTAATTCTTCTCGTCCTGATTTCTATACATATAAAGTTGATTTGTACGAGAACAGACGAATGCAATAATGAATGTAATCTCTGTTATTGATTAATCTAGCGAGAATAATTGTGTTGAGTGGATTTACAAAACTTTACCTAGGGTGATTGTGAGGATTTAGTGTAATAGGATTAAGTCGAAACATAAACAATTGGAGTTTCAACTAATAATATTATTGAGTACTGAACTTCCCTTCTACAAAATAACAACAGAAATAGAAACTAACCCAAATATGACAAATTAGTTAAACTAAATAGCTAAAAATACTCTAACTATCAAAAGAGACCATAACCATATTTGACATAATCAAATTCTTCTAACAANTGAGTGGATTTACAAAACTTTACCTAGGGTGATTGTGAGGATTTAGTGTAATAGGATTAAGTCGAAACATAAACAATTGGAGTTTCAACTAATAATATTATTGAGTACTGAACTTCCCTTTTACAAATCAACAACAGAAATAGAAACTAACCCAAATATGACAAATTAGTTAAACTAAATAGCTAAAAATACTCTAACTATCAAAAGACAATAACCATATTTGACAAAATCAAATTCTTCTAACAATCCCCCCTTTGAACTTATTATTCTTTGTCAAGAATTATTTCAAGTTAGAAAAACTCTGCCCACCAAGTTCTTCACACAACTTCTGAAATACTTCTAATTTGAGATGCTTTGTTAACAAATTAGCAAGTTGATTTTGGGTACCACAAAATAATAAATTAGCGGATTTTTGGATATCTTAATAATTGAAGTATTATCACACATTAGCTTTGTTCCTTCAATTTGATAGTGACCAATCTCTTTGAGTATCCTCATCCAAACAGC
>NW_019272516.1:1640-2754 GCF_002738345.1 Cucurbita maxima | reverse complement strand
CATAGTCACTATTAGTAAATCCAATTAAATCACTAACTCCTCAATTTCTATAAAATACACCATAATCTATCGTACCTTTCAAGTACCTTAAAACCCTTTTAGCTGCTGCAACATGTTGTTTTGTTGGACATGTAATAAGACGACTAATCAAACTTAAACAAACATGAGATCGGGATGAGTAGCTGTGAGATACATCAGACTTCCCACTATTTGTTTATACAAAGTTACATCTACTTTTGCACCATTTTCATCTTTGCCAATTTTCTGTCCTCCCTTCCTCGTGATGTAGTGTCTGCTCACTAGAGTTGCTTTCGAATCCTTCCTTGATGTAGAAGGATTCTATTCAACTAAACTAGGTTCTAGGTGCTTGTTTTAATCCATCGAGAGCCTTATGGAATTTGTACGCCCTCTCCTCACTTCCCTTTTTCTCCTAATCTTTTGGTTGTTCAACAAAAATATCTTCTTTTAACTCACCATATAGAAAAGCTGATTTGACATCTAACTACTAAAGTTTCCAACCTTTCTTGGTGGCAAAAGAAATGACAATTCTCATAGTATCCATTCTGGCCACAGATGCATACACTTCTGTATAATCAATTTCATGCTCTTGTATGTAGCCTTTTACGACCAATCTTGCTTTGTATTTATCAACTTCTCCAAACTCATTTAGCTTGGTCTTGTAAATCCATTTCACTCTATTTTCTTTGCTCCAGCCGGCAGAACCACCAAGTTCCATGTTTGATTTTTTTCAATGGATTTAATTTCTTCATCCATAGCCAATCTCCATTTTGGGCTTTTGAAAGCTCCTTAAAATTCACAGGATCTGAAATCATCAACCGGTACAGTCGTTTCTTCTGTGATTTCCCCTTCTTTGTTTTCAACAACTGGTTCAATTGTTTCAACAACCAGTTTAGTCGTTTCCACCATGACTTCTCCTTCTTCGACTATATTCTCATCAATTTCAATATTGTCCCTCAGTCCAATTTTGTTTCACCTTAAAAAAATTTCCAATCCCATTCACGATCTTTCTCGAAAGCTACATTACAACTTATTATAATTTTATTTTTTAGTTGGATCAAACATTCTACAGCCTTTGGATTCGCTGCTGACTCCA
>NW_019272516.1:0-1592 GCF_002738345.1 Cucurbita maxima | reverse complement strand
TATGAACATGTTTCGCACATTCAAAAACTCTGAAATAATCTACTGATGGTTTCTCCCAAATCCAAGCCTCTTCTGGCGTCATCTCTTTTACTGCAAGAGTGGGTGATCAATTCAAAATGTGAATCGTTTACCTAACTGCTTCAGGCTAGAAATGTCCACCTAACTGCTTGAGGCTAGAAATTTTTAGGCACTGTTTACCTAACTGCTTCAGGCTAGAAATGTCCACCTAACTGCTTGAGGCTAGAAATTTTTAGGCACTTTCTTCTCTGTCAGCATAACTCTTACCTTACCAAGTTCATCACGGTGCAATTATGGCGTTGGGCCACTCTATTTTATTGTGGGCTATAGACTGTGGTCAATTGTGTCTTCACTCTATGCTGTTTGCAAAAATCGTTGAATTTTGCTGAGTTGAACTCTCCTCCTCTATCTGTCTTAAACATTATAGGCATTCCAATTTCCTTTTCCACAATTATTGTTGTGGCGGATGGTTTAACAAACAAAGTGAACAACTAATTTGCACTCATAATTGACTCTGCCATTTTTCCTTTTTGTGGATGATAAATGCTACGTACACCATCTTTGAAGAGCACTGCTACTTCTTTTTCTTGTATTTGTCCAACGCTCAAGAGATTATTTTTTAGTTCAGGTACCCAATACACATTACTAATAGTGTAGCGAACCCCATGCAAAGTTAATTTCACTGCACCCTTTCCAGAACCATTCATACTTATATTATTTTCAAGCTTTTGATGGAGTGGGAAAAGGTCCTGTCTAAGCTTGAAAACATACTTCATATACACACATATGGTTTAAGCAACTAGAATCTAAGAACCAAGTATAACTCCTTTTTTGCTTCATGTCTTTCCATATCAGCCATTAACAACATTTCATTCTCTTCTTCCAGCTTTGCATAATTCAACTCCTTATTCATCTTTGGACATTCATATTTATGACCCAAGTCATGACACCTATAACATTCAACCGTTGCTTTGTTGAAAGTTGATTTTCCTCTTCCGCGTCCTCTCCTGTAAGTTTCTCTTCCTCTATTATTTTCGTTCGACCTTCGACTTTTAGAACTTGCTCCTCTCCAGTACTACTTGATCTTCAAAATTTTGGTTCATGCACCACTAATGAACTTTGTAATTCATCAATGGACATGTTATCAGTATCTTCGGATTCCTCAATGGATAATACAACAATAAGTAAATTTTTCAGTGAGGGTACGTAGAATTTTTTCTACAGTTTTCTTGTCTGGCATATCTTCTCATCTTGTTGGACATTATCATCACTCTAGCAAAATAATATGATACTTTCATCCTTCTTCGATCTCTAGGATCTCAAATTCTCTCCTTAATGCATTAAGAAGAGATTTCTTCACTTTTTGGTTTCCACCAAACTTTCTCTTCATTGAGCCCCAAACAATATTAGTTGTGCGACGATCCAAGATTTGTTCAAAGACAGTACCATCAATTGCCTGTAAGAGGTAATACTTTACTTGGTGATCTTTGAGTCTAGCATCATCAAGGTGACCCTTTTTTGCCTTAGTCAGTATTGTTTCTTCCGCTAGTTTTGAGAAACCAATCTCTACCACA
>NW_019272515.1:9769-23838 GCF_002738345.1 Cucurbita maxima | reverse complement strand
CAAATTGAGTGTTGAATCCAAATGAAGAAAGTCAAAATGTTGACTTCATTTAATGGAAAAATACATGTTAGTGGAATTTTGAGGTGTCAAAATTTTGTTTAACCAAATTTACATGCTTGCCAAATAAACCCCCACAAATTAGAGTGAAATTTTGAGTGTCAAAATTTGATGATCTCAAATTTGCATGAACATGCAAACATGACTCTATAAATAGAGTGATCATAATACATGAAAGACCTTTTCTTCTTCTTGGTGAAAAACCTTGAGAAAAAACCTCTCACAAACACTCTATTCATATATACAAAATCCCTCCCAGGTTTAAGTCACTCATCGGATTCCACAATCCCGTTCTAAGGCCGGAGGATAGTGGAGAAAATACTAATGGTGGTTCGAAACCGGTTCGTGAGGAAAAAGAAATTTGAACTACAAAAGGTTAGTATTCAAACTCATTAAGCTTTAATGCTTATGATCATGCTAGTTATTTACTATAATTGATGTTCTAAAAGTGCCCAAGATCCAAATTGCTTCTGCATGTGTTATATTAACACCATAAAAAATAACCCAATAAATGAACTCTGTTGCCTATAAAAATTTATTATGACATATTAAGATTATATATGAAATTTGGCGGTGATTGGATAAGGTTAAGTACCTAAACCAAGAAATTGTGTAAAATTACCATAATACCCTTAAGGTAAGTTATCTTCGGTTCATGCACTAAATGACCTCAAAATATTATGAAACTTTGTAGTAGATCTTATTTTATGATGTTTAATGATGTGAAGTTTGAAAGTCATTCGAACACGTTAAGTAGCAAAACTAAGAATTAAGGGGGTAAAATGATCAAAATGCCCCTCGGACTCTTTATGATATCAAGATCTAAACATACTCCAAATGACCTACTACTTTTTATATAATCTATTCCTAAGGACATGAAGATACGTTCAAGATTTCATGTTGATTTCAGCAAGTTTGGAACCTAAACCAAATTAGGGCCTTATAAACATTTAAAGCAAAGTACCCCAAGGAATTCTTACCAAATATTCAAGATTTTTCTAGAACTCTATAAAGAATATATTATGACTCTATAAATTTTACTATGCTTGGTTCACAAGCTTAAGATGACATGTTACAACTTATGCCTCGGGAACTAAAGAAACTTAGAAACTTATAGACCTATAATTACCAGGGTAACAAGAATGCTAGGTACTACTCAAGGGTAAGGGATCAAGGTCTTCCGACATAGAAATTGAAGAAACTCTTAAGATCTCCCACCGTACAGAATGTGCACGATTTAAACTACACTGTTTAGAACGTATTAAGCCTTGAGCGTAGGTATTCAGACTATGTTGCTTGGAATGTATGAAGCCTTGAACATAGATATTCAAGATGTATCACATGGCAAACACTAGATGAAAGATTTTAGACTACGCTACATGGAACGTATTAAACCTTGAGCATAGGTATTTAGACTATGCCGCTTGGAACGCAAGAAGCCTTGGGCACAGGTATTCAGGTTGTATCACAAGGAAAGCCATGGATGCAGAATCAGACTATATCGTTTGGAACGTAAGAAGCTTTGGATGTAGGTTTTCAGATCGTATCACATGGCAAGCCCTAGATGCGCATTCAGACTATGTTTCTTGGAATGTATGAAGCCTTGGACACAGGTTGTTAGGTTCATGACTGATAACATAAATCCTATGGGGAGTGCCTTGGAGAACGAACCAAGAACCTAAAAAGTAACCATGAACGAGACAACGATTAAGGACTAGAACATGGATCAAGATCCAAATTTTAAAAACAAGAACCCAGAACTATAGTACCAAGGACCTTAGATCAAGACCAAGGTTGAGACCTAAAAATCTTAGGACCAAGGTCCTCAGGATAGATCACGATAAGAATTCACAAGTCAAGAACATAACTAAAGGGGCTTAAGTACTTGCAACAAGAACCAAAACAAGAAAATAAAGAGTATTATACCCTAGCATACCAAGGACACTGATTAACAGCCTACAAATAGGCTACTTATTGAGTCTATTATCAGCCTACATGCTATTTTGAAAATCACTGGCAACCCGCATGATCAACATCCTCTTATAGGATAGAGCCATTGGGCAAGACATCTCTTTGTTTAAAACAAAAAAGTATGATAATAATATTTGCACATGGATTTCTTTAATGTCCAAATAAAATAAATGAACGAAATAATAATAGATTCAATAAAAAAAATTTGTCACAAGTGAGCCTTTGGTGTAGTGATATGATTCTTGCACATTAATTCTCCTTTCCTAATTGAGGTACATACATGAAAAAATAGTAATGCAAAATATGAGATAATGATGGATAGATACCATATCTAAGTATTGACCATATATATTTTATTTACATGCGCTTATACTCCTAAGATCTATAAGAAACAAATATATTATTTTTTAAAGTTCATAGATTTATTACACACAAATCTTACAAATAATTGTTGTCCTATGGCTAGTAGTTAGGACATTGGACTTTGAATCCGATAACCTGAGTTCAAATCTCGATGGGACCTTTTTGCATATGAAAGTAATGTTTGAACTCTACAAAAATTTCTTCATTAACTCTCCATTTATTCATCAAAAGCACTCAATTTTGAAGAAAATGGATTGTAAGTAAGATTTTGATCCTTACCCTTAAATTTTACACGAAAATAATTTTCTTCAATTGGACACACTCTGAGTCTTGTTAACCTTCGTGGTCTTCTATGGAAATATTCTTTGGAGGTGCAAAAATTGAATAGGATATGTTTCTCTTGACAAATTTGCGTGTAGGCTTTGATTTAATGTTCGAGCTTCAACCTTCTTCCTATAATAGCGAACCAAATCAGAAAGTCGTCGTTGTTACCAAATAAAATCTGGTTTGTTAACAAATGTTATATTTTTTGAAAGTCGTCGTTGTAGAGTGGTGAGTACTCCCACGAGTTTGATCCCCCGCAGTGACGATTTTTAATTTTCTTTTGAATTCGAAATTCGGTAGTGGTGAACCAGATGATTTGGCTTTGTTTCCAAACAACGAAATTTGGGACTGGATTCCTTTTTCTCTCGTGTGTTAACAAATAATATATTTTTCAGAGGTCGATGTAATACAGTAGTGAGTATTCCCACTTGTCACTCGAGAGACCTAAGTTTGAACCCCGAATATAATAAGCTTAATTTTCTTTTGAAAATTTGCACCACATTTGAAATTGGATAACTTGTACCGAATCTTCGATTGATAAAATCTAGAGCGTTGACAATGGATCACTTTTTCTAAAGACGATTGGTAAAATTTGGAGTGTTAACAAATAATTTATTTTTTATGAGTCGTCTTAGTGGTACAATGGGAGTATTTTCGCTTGTCATTCGAGTTATTACGTTCCAGAGGTCGTTGTAATACAAGTGGGAGCATTCCTGCTTGTCACTCAGTGACCCAAGTTTGATCCTGAACAATAACAAGTTTAATCTTGTTTTTACAATTTTAGTCATTTTCAAAATTGAATTACTTTTTGTAACGGCCATGGATAAAATCTGGTTTCTTAACAAATATTATATTTTTCAAAAGTCGTCGTTATAGAGTGGTGAGTACTCCCACGAGTTTGATCCCCCGCAGCGACAATTTTTAATTTTCTTTTGAATTCGAAATTCGGTAGTGGTGAGCCGTATGATTTGGGTTTGTTTCCCAACAACAAAATTCGGGATTGGATTCCTTTTTCTCTCGTGTGTTAACAAATAATATATATTTCAGAGGTCGATGTAATACAGTAGTGAGTATTATTGCTTGTCACTCGAGAGACCTGAGTTTGAACCCCGACAATAATGAGTATAATTTTCTTTTGAAAATTTCACCGCATTTGAAATTGAATTACTTGTTCCGAATCTTCGATTGATAAAATCAAGAGCGTTGACAATGGATCACTTTTTCTAAAGACGATTGGTAAAATCTGGAGCGTTAAGAAATAATTTATTTTTTATGAGTCGTTTTAGTGGTACAATGGGGAGTATTTCCGCTTGTCATTCGAGTTATTATGTTACAAAGGTCGTTGTAATACAAGGGCGAGCATTCCTGCTTGTCACTCAGGGACCCAAGTTTGATCCCAAACAATAAGAAGTTTCATCTTGTTTTTACAATTTTAGTCGGATTCAAAATTGGACTTTTTGTAACGGCGATGGATAAAATCTGGTTTGTTAACAAATATTATATTTTTCGAAAGTCTTCGTTGTAGAGTGGTGAGTACTCCCACGAGTTTGATCCCCCACAGCGACGATTTTTTATTTTCCTTTGAATTCGAAGTTCGGTAGTGGTGAACCGGATGATTTGGGTTTGTTTCCCAACAACGAAATTCGGGATTGGATTCCTTTTTCTCTCGTGTGATAACAAATAATATATTTTTCAGAGGTCGATGTAATACAGTAGTGAGTATTCCCGCTTCTCACTCGAGAGACCTGAGTTTGAACCCCGACAATAATAAGCTTAATTTGCTTTTGAAAATTTGCACCCCATTTGAAATTGGATTACTTGTTCCGAATCTTCGATTGATAAAATCTAGAGCGTTGACAATGGATCACTTTTTCTAAAGACGATTGGTAAAATCTGGAGCGTAAACAAATAATTTATTTTTTATGAGTCGTTGTAATATAGTGGTGAATATTCCTCCCTATCACGATCGTGACTCGGGTTTGATTCCCAGCAACGGCGATTTTAATTGTTTTCTTTCCGTAGTTTTAACGGAACTTTAAATTTGATAACGGTGAACTGGTCATCCCGCTAGTTTGGGTTCTATCCCCAAAATTGGTAGTTTGAAAAGAAAGTCGGCTAAAAAATTGTTTAGAAAATCATAATCTAAGTGATTGTGCGGCACTCACTTTCCAACGACAAGTGAGCTAAGCCAATTCGTTCTTGCGACGAATGCTCGAACCTCTGGCCTCGGTTTTAGAAAGCGAGGGTAGAGATAGATTTTCGAAAGAGAAATTTTTGAAAGAGACATTATATAAGAAAGCAAGAGAGAAATATTAACGACTTACATTATATAACCTTGGGTAGGGAGAAGTTGACAACTAGTCGTATCCCCCTATAGTACATTCGGAGGCATTTCATGTCTGATAGATCTAAACATGATATTTCTGAAACATCATACTTCCTAGAAATATAAAAGTAAAACACTAAATATGAAAAGACATGAAGGGTTGGGTTTGTCATGGACATGCGGCCATGGGCAACTTGCCTTCATATGCTTTGAAGCTTTCTCTAAATATGTCCGGGCTATATCTGTTGTCTGCTTCCATTCTCTTGTAAATTTTTTAGCATGAGGGTTTTCTCTACATAAGAATGATCAATAATATATGAGGAGAGGCAAATTATCATCCACTTACAATTTCAAAGGGACTCTTCCCCGTAGACGAACTCGTTTGACAATTGAAACAGAATTAAGCGACATCTAGTAGTTGTATCCAATTGTTCTTGCGAGTGTCGACGAAGTGATGTAAGTATTCTTCGAGCAAGCAGTTGAATCATTTCGTCTATCCATCGGGTTGAGGGTGATAGCTCGAGGAGATGTTTAAAGTCGTTCCCAAGAAGACAAATAATTTGGTCCAGAAGGTGCCAATAAATCTACCATCCTTATCACTGATGATGCTCGACGAAATGCCCCATAACTTGACAACGTGTTTGAAAAATAGTTGGGCTGTTAGTTTAGTGATGCATAATTTGGGAGTGGGGACGAACGTCACATATTTTGAGAACCGGTCTACGATAACCAAGATGGCGTCATATTCCCCGACTTTTGGGAGGTGTGTTATGAAGTTCAGAGATACACTTTCCCAAGGCCTTGTTGGCACAGGTAGAGGTTCCAAAAGTCCCGAGACTTTGGCTTTCTCGACTTTGACTTATTGGCAGATGAGGCATGTCTTGGTGTACTACATGATGTCGTCCCGCATATTCGGCCAGAAGTACCCCTTTTTTATTAGGGCATATGTTCTTTACCACCCAAGGTGTCCGACCCATAAGGTATCATGACATTCCTGAATGAGCTTCTTTCTCAGTTCTCCCGTTCTTGAGACGTATAATCTATTTCCTTTAGTCATTAGAAGGTCTCCCTCGACCCAAAACTATCGTGTTTTCCCGGTTTTAGATAGCTCGACGACAGCTTTGGCCGATGGGTCTTTGTGTAAATGTTCTTTGATGATGTCGCGCATCAATCCATCGATCTTACTTGAATGAATATGGGTTAACATGCATGCACAGGGTCGCATGTTCGCCCTTCCGACTCAGTGCATCTGCTGCTTGATTACTCTTCCCTGCCTTCTGTTCAAATTTGAAGTCGAATTCTACCAGCGATTCTTGCCACCGGGCTTGTTTTGCCGTCAATTTTGGTTGATCGAAGAAGTGGCAGATAGCGCTGTTATCCGTCTTCACTATGAACTGTGATCCCAAGAGATACTGTCTCCAGACTTGTAGGCAATGGACTATAGCTAGCATTTCTTTTTCGGTGACAGTGTATCTCCGTTCGGCATCATTAAGCTTTCAACTTTCATAAACGATGGGTTGGCCTTCTTGATTAAGAACACCGCCTAAGGCAAAGTCGGAAGCGTCTGTTTTTATTTCAAATGGCTTTGTAACATCTACTAACCCGAGGATAGAACCCCTCGTCATGGTTGCCTTCAGATCTTCAAAGGCCATTTGACATTTATTTGACAACGACCAAGGGTGGTCTTTCTTGAGGAGCTCTGTTAAGGGGGCGGCTCGTCGTGAAATCCCTTCGACGAACTGCCTATAGTAGTTTGCTAATCCTAAGAAGGATCACACATTAGATACGGAAGTAGGGACTTTCCACACTTGGATAGCTTTTATCTTATCGCTATCCATCTCGATCTGTCCACAACTGATGACATGTCCGAGGAAGTTGATGCATGTTTGTGCGAAGGAACATTTTTCTTTCTTGACATACAACTGATTCTACCGCAGCTTGTCAAATACCAGCTTCAAGTACACCTTGTGTTCCTCTAGGGTTGTGCTATATACAACTAAGTCGTCGAGGTATACTATGACGAACTGATCCAAGTATTCGTAGAAAACCTGGTTCATTAACATGCAAAACGTAACTGGGGCGTTTGTGAAGCCAAAAGGCATTTTTAGGAACTCGAAGGCCCCATATCTTGTCACACACGTCATTTTGGACTCGTCCCCCTCGACGATACGTACTTAGTAGTACCCTGATCGTAAGTCCAACTTCGTGAAGATTTGGCCCCATGAAGTTGGTCGAACAAGTCAGATATTATCTGCAGTGGGTATTTGTTGCGTACTGTCACCTTGTTTAGGGCTCTATAATCTATGCACAGATGCAACGTCCCATCCTTCTTTTTCTAAAACAGTACGGGGGCTCTGTAAGGTGCTTTTGGTGGGCGGATGAATCCTACCATCAACAACTCATCTAGTTGTTTTCTCATTTCGGCTAGCTCAGGGGGAGCCATCCGATATGCATTCTTCGTTGGGGGGTTTAACCTTAGGAAAAAGTTCAATTTCGTGATCAATGCCTCGACGGGGTAGTAATGTTTGTGGTAGGCTCTCTAGCATTATGTTAACATAACTGTTTAGTACCACCTTGATTTAGTCTGGGATAGCTTCCTCGGTGGCCACTTCTTCCATCAGTGGTATAGCCATAAATGTAGGTTCCTCTCGTGCGAGTCATCTTTTTAATTGTATGACCGAGATCATTTTAAGGTTACCTGGCTGCTTGATGCTTGCAGGCATTACTGTGGGATTGCAGTCGGTGATCACCAAGCATTTCGTCAGTTGCATTGGAATAACTTTATGTTCTAGGAGGAACTCAATCCCAAGTACCACGTCAAAGTGTCCATGCGAACTACAACAAGGTTCAGCTCTCCTGTCCAGGCCCCTAGTTTGAATGGGACTCTTTTGGAAACTCCCACAATAGGCAAGACCTCGGAGTTGACAGCTTTCATTTTTCTAGGGTCTTTTCCTATGGTGAGTCCTAATCTTCGGGCTTCTTGATAGGCGATGAAGTTGTGAGTCGCTCTTGAGTCTATCAAATTTCTCTTGCTCGGTCGAGAGTTTATTGTCGCATCTACAAACATGAGCCCGTTCTCTATTATCTCCTTCGGGCTGACCTTCCGTTGGAGGGCTGACAAGAATTTGAGCGCGCCCATTCAGAGCTTGTCTTAATTTTCCTTCTTGTCTAGCATAGTCTCAACTCTTGTGTCGTTGCTCTCTTGAATGGACACTTGGAGTGCAGTGAAGGAGGCCCGATGAGGACAGTAGGACACTTTGTGGGGGCCTTTACACAATATGCATTGTAAAGGTGTCGTCCGGTGGTTCCTTTGATGGTAAGGTCCTCGAGATGTCCCCGCTTGGTTGTTCTGAGGAGGTCTATCTGTCCAATCGCTTGGTCCATCGTTACCTCCGTTTGGCCTGTTGGGACTTCCATTTCGATGGCCAGGCGACTTATAAGTTTTGCCCCAAGTGTTTTAGACTTGTGTTGTTTTTCATTGGTAACTTGCTTCGTTCCCATAGTCCAAGAGTCTCTTGGCATTGGCAATTGCGGTAGCTAAGTCTTTGACCTTTTTCTTGTGCACTTTTTTTTTGGCCCACGATTGTAACCCATTTATAAAAAAGAACACCTTGTCCTTCTCTGATGTGCCCCTGATATCTAGCATCAGGGTCGAAAATTGTCTGACATTGTCCCTTATGCTTCCAGTTGTCTTTAGGGCTATTAGTTTTTCCATTGCTAGATGGTCTACATTTTTTTGGGAGGAATTGGCCCCTCAACTCTCTCTTCAGGTCTTCCCACGAGTCTATGGTACACAATCCATTCTTGATGTCTTGCACCTTCGTACGCCACCAAAGTTTGGCATCGTCTATGAGATACTTCGAGGCTACTGTCACATTTATGTCGTTGGTACAAGCCGGTGTGGCTTTGAAGTACTGTTCGACATCAAAGATGAAGTTCTCCAACTGCTTGGCATTCCAGTTCCCTTTGAAAGGTCTAGGGTCTAGGAACTTTAGTTTGTCAGATCCTGTATTAGTTTGCCCAGCCGAGACGTTCTCCACGGCTTTCATGGTCACCTCGATCCGGGTGCTCATGGCGGACATCTTTTCATGCATGTCATCGATCGTTGTTCTGAATTCGTTAGCTAATCCATTGAAAAAACTCATCATTGTATTTTGTAGCACGTCGAACTCTTCGCCACATCCCTCCTTGTGCATGACAGAGCTATCGGGGCTACAACACGGTCTTCGGCTACTCGTAGGAGCAACTTTTTCTTCGAGTGAGTCACTCGAAACATCAGTTTTGCGATTGGCAACCCATCCAGGCAGTTACCCATTGCGTTGATCTCTATGACTTTTCCACTCAATTCTTTCACCCGTGATTCCAAGAAGCGAATGATGTCAGGGACTTCTTTAAGAAACAACATTTCCTCCTCTATTAAAGTAAGCTGGTCGGCCTATGATTTGGGCGTCGACTTTATCGTCGACATGTTTTCGGTCTTTGCTATTTCACGGAGCTTACAAAGCTTTGATACCACTTGTCAGAATCACACTTTTAATGGCAGCAGACTTGAGATTGTGTGGCACTCACTTTCCAACACAAGTGAGCTAAGCCAATTCGTTCTTTTGTTGCCTACAGCCAAGTGACGTATGCTCGAGCCTCTGTCCTCAGTTTTAAGCGAATATTTTAGAAAGCGAGGGTAGAGAGAGATTTTTGAAAGAGATGTTTTATAAGCAAGCAATAGAGAAATAACAATGGCATACAGTATATAACCTTGGATAGGGAAAAGTTGACAACTAGTCGTATCCCCCTATAGTACATTATGAGGCATTTCATGTCTGACAGGCGTAGACATGATATTTCTGAAATGTCATACTTCCTAAAATTATAAAAGTAAAACACTAGAATATGAAAAGACATGAAGGGTTGGGTTTGTCATTGACATGAGGCCGTGGGCAACATGCCTTGGACAGAAATATAAAAGTAAAACACTAAAATATGAAAAGATATGAATGGTTGGGTTTGTCATGGGCATGCGACCATGGGCAACATGCCTTGGACGAGCATATGACCATGACATCTGTCACGTCGGTGACCCGGGTTCGATCCCTCGCAATGGCGATTATATAGTTGTTTTCTTTTTGTAGTTTTAACAGAACTCGAAATTGGACAGTGGTGAACCTGCCATGCCGGTAGTTTGGGTTCGATCCCCAACAACGGTAGTTTGAAAAGAAAGTGGGAACTGGATTGCTTTTCCGAAAAATTGGTTTATGAAATTCCGCATGTCACTCAAGTTATTATGTTCCAGAGGCCCTTATAATAAAAGGGTGAGCATTCCTGCTTGTCACTCGAGTGACCCTTAGTCGGATTCAAAATTTACTTTTTATAACGGCGATTGATAAAATCTTGTGTGTTAACAAATATTATATTTTTCGAAAGTGGTCGTTGTACAGTGGTGAGTACTCCCACGAGTTTGATCCCCCGCAGCGACAATTTTTAATTTTCTTTTGAATTCAAAATTCTGTAGTGGTGAAACGGATGATTTGGGTTTGTTCCCCAACAACGAAATTCGAGATTGGATTTCTTTTTCTCTCGTGTGTTAACAAATAATATATTTTTCAGAGGTCGATGTAATAGAGTAGTGAGCATTCCCACTTGTCACTCGAGAGACTTGAGTTTGACCCCGACAATAATAAGTTTAATTTTCTTTTGACAATTTTCACCGGATTAGAAATTGGATTACTTGTTCTGAATCTTCGATTGATAAAATCTAAAGCGTTAACAATGGATCACTTTTTCTAAAGAAAGATTGGTAAAATCTGGAGTATTAACAACTAATTTTTTCTTTATGAGTCGATGTAGTATTGTAGTAAGTATTCATGACTATAACGCAGGTGACCGGGTTTGATCCCCAGCAACGACTATTTTATTTATTTTCTATCCGTAGTTTTAAAAAAACTCGAAATTGGACAGCGGTGAACCTGTCATGCAGTTAATTTGGGTTTGATCCCTTAAACGGTAGTTTGAAAAGAAAGTCAGAACTGGATTGCTTTTCGTAAAAAAATGTTTATGAAATCTTGTTAACAAATAACATGTTTAATCTTGTTTTGACAATTTTAGTCGGATTCAAAATCGGATTACTTTTTGTAACGGTGATTGATAAAATTTGGTGTGTTAACAAATATTATATTTTTGGAAACTCGTCTTTGTAGAGTGGTGAGTATTCCCGCGAGTTTGATCCCCGCAGTGACGATTTTTAATTTTCTTTTGAATTTGAAAGTCGATAGTGGTAAACCGGATGATTTGTGTTTGTTCCCCAACAACGAAATTCGGGATTGGATTCCTTTTTCTCTCGTGTGTTGACAAATAATATATTTTTCAGAGGTCGATGTAATACAGTAGTGAGTATTCCCACTTGTCACTCGAGGGACCTGAGTTTGAACCCCGAAAATAATAAGTTTAATATTCTTTTAACAATTTTCACCGAATTTGAAATTTGATTACTTGTTCCGAATCTTCGATTGATAAAATATAGATCGTTGACAATGAATCACTTTTTCTAAAGACGATGGGTAAAATCTAGAGAGTTAAGAAATAATTTATTTCTTATGAGTCGTTGTAGTGGTACAACGGGGTGTATTTCTGCTTGTCACTCAAGTTATTATGTTCTAGAGGTCGTTGTAATACAAGGGTGAGCATTCCTTCTTATCACTCGAGTGACCTGAGTTTGATCTTAAACAATAACAAGTTTAATCTTGTTTTGATAATTTTAGTTGGATTCAAAATTGGATTACTTTTTGTAACGGCCATTGATAAAATCTGGTGTGTTAACAAATATTATATTTTTCGAAAGTCTTCGTTGTAGAGTGATGAGTACTCCCGCGAGTATGAAGCCCAACAGCGACGATTTTTAATTTTCTTTTGAATTCGAAATTCGGTAGTGGTGAACTGGATGATTGAGGTTTGTTCCCCAACAACGAAATTCGAGATTGGATTCCTTTTTCTCTCATGTGTTAACAAATAAAATATCTTTCAGAGGTCGATGTAATATAGTAGTGAGTATTCCCGATGTCACTGGAGAGACCTGAGTTCGAACCCCGACAATAATAAGTTTAATTATCTTTTGTCAATTTTCACCGCATTAGAAATTGGATTACTTTTTCCGAATCTTCGTTTGTTAAAATCTAGAGCGTTGACAATGGATCTCTTTTTCTAAAGACGATTGGTAAAATCTGGAGCATTAACAAATAATTTATTTTTTATGGGTCGTTGTAGTTGTACAGTGGGGAGTATGTTCGCTTGTCACTCGAGTTATTATGTTCCAGAGGTCGTTGTAATACAAGGGTGAGCATTCTTGCTTGTCACTCGAGTGACAAAAGTTTGATCCCGAACAATAGCATGTTTAATCTTTTTTATGACAATTTTAATCGGATTCAAAATATGAGTCGTAGTTTTGAGTGGACTCGAAATTTGACAGCGGTGAACCTATCATGCCGCGCTAGTNNNCCCAACAACGGTAGTTTGAAAAGAAAGTCTGCTAAAATATGGTTTATGAAATCTTGGGTGTTAACAAATAATATGTTTTCAAAGGTCGTTTTAGTGGTATAGTGGTGGGTATTTCCGCTTATCACTCAAGTTATTATGTTTCAGAGGTCGTTGTAATACAAGGGCGAGCATTCCTGCTTGTCACTCGAGTGATCTTAGTTTGATCCAGAACAATAACAAGTTTAATCTTGTTTTGACAATTTTAGTCGGATTCAAAATTGGATTACTTTTTAAAAACGACGATTGATAAAATCTGGTGTGTTTACAAATATTATATTTTTCGAAAGTTTTCGTTGTAGAGTGGTGAGTATTCCCTCGAGTTTAGTCCCCCGTAGCGATGATTTTTAATTTTCTTTTGAATTAGAATTTCGGTAGTGGTGAACCGGATGATTTGGGTTTGTTCCCCATCAACGAAATTCGGGATTGGATTTCTTTTTCTCTCGTGTAGTAACAAATAATATATTTTTCAAAGGTCGATGTAATACAGTAGTGTGTATTCCCGCTTGTCACTCGAGAGACCTGAGTTTGAACCCCGACAATAATAAGCTTAATTTTCTTTTGACCATTTTCACCGTATTTGAAATTGGATTACTTGTTCCGAACCTTCGATTAATAAAATCTAGAGCATTGACAATGGATAACTTTTTCTAAAGACGATTGGTAAAATCTGGAGCGTTAACAAATATTTTAGTTTTTATGAGTCGTTGTAGTGGTAAAGTGGGGATTATTTTTGCGTGTCACTAGAGTTATTACGTTCCAAAGGTCGTTGTAATAAAATGGTAAGCATTCCTGCTTGTCACTTGAGTGACCTGAATTAGATCGCGAACAATAACAAGTTTAATCTTTTTCTTGACAATTTTAGTCTAATTCAAAATTGAATTACTTTTTGTATCGACGATGGATAAAATCTTGTGTGTTAAACAAATATTATATTTTTCGAAAGTCGTCGTTGTCAACGGGTGAGTACTACCGCGAGTTTGATCCCCCGCAGCTACGATTTTTAATTTTCTTTTGAATTCGAAATTCGACAGTGGTGAACCGGATGATTCGGGTTTGTCCCCAACAAAGAAATTCGAGATTGGATTCCTTTTTCTCTCGTGTGTTAACAAATAATATATTTTTCAAAGATCGATTTAATACTGTAGTGAGTATTCCCGCTTGTCACTCGAGAGACCTGAGTTTGAACCCCGATAATAATAAGCTTAATTTTCTTTTGAAAATTTGCACCGCATTTGAAATTGGATTACTTGTTGTGAAGCTTCGATTGATAAAATCTAGAGCGTTCACAATGGATCACTTTTTCTAAAGACTATTGGTAAAATCTGGAGCGTTAACAAATAATTTATTTTTCATGAGTCGTTTTAGTGGTACAATGGAGAGTATTTCCGCTTGTCACTCGAGTTATTATGTTCCAAGGACGTTGTAATACAAGGGTGAGCATTCCTGCTTGTCACTCGAGACACCTGAGTTTGAACCCCAACAATAATAAGCTTAATTTTCTTTT
>NW_019272515.1:0-7862 GCF_002738345.1 Cucurbita maxima | reverse complement strand
TCGAAAATCGTCGCTATAGAGTGGCGAGTACTCCCACGAGTTTGATCCCGCGCAGCAACGATTTTTAATTTTCTTTTGAATTCGAAATTCGGTAGTGGTGAACTAGATGATTTGGGTTTGTTTCCCACAACGAAATTCCGGATTGGATTCATTTTTCTCTCGTGTGATAACAAATAATATATTTTCTAGAGGTCGATGTAATACAGTAGTGAGTATTCCCGCTTGTCACTCGAGAGACCTGAGTTTGAACCCCGACAATAATACTTTTAATTTTCTTTGGAAAATTTGCACCGCATTAGAAATTTGATTACTTGTTCCGAATCTTGGATTGATAAAATCTAGAGCGTTGACAATGGATCACTTTTTCTAAAGACGATTGGTAAAATCTGGACGTTAACAAATAATTTATTTTTTATGAGTCGTTGTAGTGGTACAATGGCGAGTATTTTCGCTTGTCACTCGAGTTATTATGTTCCAAGGTCGTTGTAATACAAGGGCGAGCATTCCTGCTTGTCACTCAGTGACCCAAGTTTGATCCCGAACAATAAAAAGTTTAATCTTGTTTTTACAATTTTAGTCGGATTCAAAATTGAATTACTTGTTGTAACGGCGATGGATAAAATCTGGTTTGTTAACAAATATTATATTTTTCGAAAATCGTCGCTATAGAGTGGTGAGTACTCCGACGAGTTTGATCCCGCGCAATAACGATTTTTAATTTTCTTTTGAATTCCAAATTCGGTGTGGTGAACTGGATGATTTGGGTTTGTTTCCCAACAACGAAATTCCGGATTGGATTCCTTTTTCTCTCGTGTGATAACAAATAATATATTTTACCGAGGTCGATGTAATACAGTAGTGAGTATTCCCGCTTGTCACTCGAGAGACCTGAGTTTGAACCCCGACAATAATACTTTTAATTTTCTTGGGAAAATTTGCACCGCATTTGAAATTTGATTACTTGTTCCGAATCTTGGATTGATAAAATCTAGAGCGTTGAAAATGGATCACTTTTTCTAAAGACGATTGGTAAAATCTAGAGCGTTAACAAATAATTTTTTTTTTATGAGTCGTTTTAGTGGTACAATGGGGAGTATTTCCGCTTGTCATTTGAATTATTATGTTCCAGAGGTCGTTGTAATACAAGGGCGAGCAATCGTGTTTGTCACTCAGTGACCCAACTTTGATCCGGAACAATAACAAGTTTAATCTTCTTTTTACAATTTTAGTCGGATTCAAAATTTAATTACTTTTTGTAACAGCAATGGATAAAATCTGGTTTGTTAACAAATGTTATATTTTTTGAAAGTCGTCGTTGTAGAGTCGTAAGTACTCCCACGAGTTTGATCCCCCGCAGCGATGATTTTTAATTTTCTTTTGAATTCGAAATTCGGTAGTGGTGAACCGGATGATTTGGGTTTGTTTCCCAACAACGAAATTTAGAATTGGATTCATTTTTCTCTCTTGTGTTAACAAATAATATATTTTTCAGAGGTCGATGTAATACAGTAGTGAGTATTCCCGCTTGTCACTCGAGAGACCTGAGTTTGAACCCTGACAATAATAAGCTTAATTTTCTTTTGAAAATTTGCACTGCATTTGAAATTGGATTACTTGTTCCGAATCTTCGATTGATAAATTCTAGAGCTTTGACAATGGATCACTTTTTCAAAAGACGATTGGTAAAATCTAGAGCGTTAACAAATAATTTATTTTTTATGAGTCGTTTTAGTGGTACAATGCGGAGTATTTCCGCTTGTCATTCGAGTTATTATGTTCCATTTTATGAGTCGTTTTAGTGGTACAATGCGGAGTATTTCCGCTTGTCATTCGAGTTATTATGTTCCAGAGGTCGTTGTAATACAAGGGCGAGCATTCCTGCTTGTCACTCAGTGACCCAAGTTTGATACGGAACAATAAAAAGTTTAATCTTGTTTTTACAATTTTAGTCGGATTCAAAATTGAATTACTTGTTGTAACGGCGATGGATAAAATCTGGTTTGTTAACAAATATTATATTTTTCGAAATTCGGTAGTGGTGAACCGGATGATTTGGGTTTGTTTCCCAACAACGAAATTCCGGATTGGATTCCTTTTTCTCTCGTGTGATAACAAATAATATATTTTACAGAGGTCGATGTAATACAGTAGTGAGTATTCCCGCTTGTCACTCGAGAGACCTGAGTTTGAACCCCGACAATAATACTTTTAATTTTCTTGGGAAAATTTGCACCGCATTTGAAATTTGATTACTTGTTCCGAATCTTGGATTGATAAAATCTAGAGCGTTGACAATGGATCACTTTTTCTAAAGACGATTGGTAAAATCTAGAGCGTTAACAAATAATTTATTTTTTATGAGTCGTTGTAGTGGTACAATGGCGAGTATTTTCGCTTGTCACTCGAGTTATTATGTTCCAAGGTCGTTGTAATACAAGGGTGAGCATTCTTACTTGTCACTCAAGTGACCTGAGTTTGATCCACAACAATAACAAGTTTAATCTTTTTTTGACAATTTTAGTCTAATTAAAAATTGAATTACTTTTTGTAACCATGATAGATAAAATCTTGTGTGTTAAACAAATATTATACTTTTCGAAAGTCGTCGTTGTAGAGTGGTGAGTACGCCCCCGGGTTTGATCCCACGCAGAGACGATTTTTAATTTTCTTTTGAATTCGAAATTCGGTAGTGGTGAACCGGATGATTTGGGTTTGTTTCCCAACAACGAAATTCGGGATTTGATTCCTTTTTCTCTCGTGTGTTAACAAATAATATATTTTTCAGAGGTCGATTTAATACAGTAGTGAGTATTCCCGCTTGTCACTCGAGAGACCTGAGTTTGAACCCCGACAATAATAAGCTTAATTTTCTTTTGAAAATTTGCACCGCATTTGAAATTGGATTACTTGTTCCGAATCTTCGATTGATAAAATCTCGAGCGTTGACAATGGATCACTTTTTCTAAAGACGATTGGTAAAATCTGGAGCGTTAACAAATAATTTATTTTTTATGAGTCGTTTTAGTGGTATAATGGGGAGTATTTCCGCTTGTCATTCAAGTTATTATGTTCCAGAGGTCGTTGTAATACAACAGCGAACATTCCTGCTTGTCACTCAGTGACCCAAGTTTGATCCAGTACAATAACAAGTTTAATCTTGTTTTTACAATTTTAGTCGGATTCAAAATTGAATTACTTTTTGTAACGACGATAGATAAAATCTTGTGTGTTAAAAAAATATTATATTTTTCGACAGTCGTCGTTGTAGAGTGGTGAGTACTCCCCCAGGTTTGATCCCGCGCAGCGACGATTTTTAATTTTCTTTTGAATTCAAAATTCGGTAGTGGTGAACCGGATGATTTGGGTTTGTTTCCCAACAACGAAATTCGAGATTTGATTCCTTTTTCTCTCGTGTTAACAAATAATATATTTTTCAGAGGTCGATGTAATACAGTAGTGAGTATTCCCGCTTGTCACTCGAGAGACCTGAGTTTGAACCCCGACAATAATAAGCTTAATTTTCTTTTGAAAATTTGCACCACATTTGAAATTGGATTACTTGTTCCGTGTCTTGGATTGATAAAATCTAGAGCGTTGATAATGGATCACTTTTTCTAAAGACGTTTGGTAAAATCTGGAGCGTTAACAAATAATTTATTTTTTATGAGTCGTTTTAGATGTACAATGGGGAGTATTTCCGCTTGTCACTCGAGTTATTATGTTCCAAGGTTGTTGTAATACAAGGGTGAGCATTCCTACTTGTCACTCAAGTGACCTGAGTTTGATCCAGAACAATAACAAGTTTAGTCTTTTTTTGACAATTTTAGTCTAAGTCAAAATTGAATTACTTTTTGTAACGACGATAGATAAAATCTTGTGTGTTAAAAAAATATTATATTTTTCGACAGTCGTCGTTGTAGAGTGGTAATTACTCCCACGAGTTTGATCCCCCGCAACGACGATTTTTAATTTTCTTTTGAATTCGAAATTCGGTAGTGGTGAACCGGATGATTTGGGTTTGTTCCCCAACAAAGAAATTCGAGATTGGATTCCTTTNCACTCAAGTGACCTGAGTTTGATCCAGAACAATAACAAGTTTAGTCTTTTTTTGACAATTTTAGTCTAAGTCAAAATTGAATTACTTTTTGTAACGACGATAGATAAAATCTTGTGTGTTAAAAAAAATATTATATTTTTCGACAGTCGTCGTTGTAGAGTGGTAAGTACTCCCACGAGTTTGATCCCCCGCAACGACGATTTTTAATTTTCTTTTGAATTCGAAATTCGGTAGTGGTGAACCGGATGATTTGGGTTTGTTTCCCAACAACGAAATTCGGGATTTCATATCTTTTTCTCTCGTGTGTTAACAAATAATATATTTTTCAGAGGTCGGTGTAATACAGTAGTGAGTATTCCTGCTTGTCACTCGAGAGACCTGAGTTTGAACCCCGACAATAATAAGCTTAATTTTCTTTTGAATTCGAAATTCGGTAGTGGTGAACCGGATGATTTGGATTTGTTTCCCAACAACGAAATTCGGGATTTCATATCTTTTTCTCTCGTGTGTTAACAAATAATATATTTTTCAGAGGTCGGTGTAATACAGTAGTGAGTATTCCTGCTTGTCACTCAGTGACCCAAGTTTGATCCAGTACAATAACAAGTTTAATCTTGTTTTTACAATTTTAGTCGGATTCAAAATTGAATTACTTTTTGTAACGGCAATGGATAAAATCTGGTTTGTTAACAAATATTATATTTTTAGAAAGTCGTCGTTGTAGAGTGGTGAGTACGCCCCCGGGTTTGATCCCAAGCATAGACGATTTTTAATTTTCTTTTGAATTCGAAATTCGGTAGTGGTGAACCGGATGATTTGGGTTTGTTTCCCAACAACGAAATTCGGGATTTCATATCTTTTTCTCTCGTGTGTTAACAAATAATATATTTTTCAGAGGTCGGTGTAATACAGTAGTGAGTATTCCTGCTTGTCACTCGAGAGACCTGAGTTTGAACCCCGACAATAATACGCTTAATTTTCTTTGGAAAATTTGCACCGCATTTGAAATTTGATTACTTGTTCCGAATCTTGGATTGATAAAATCTAGAGCGTTGACAATGGATCACTTTTTCTAAAAACGATTGGTAAAATCTAGAGCGTTAACAAATAATTTATTTTTTATGAGTCGTTTTAGTGGTACAATGGGGAGTATTTCCGCTTGTCATTTGAATTATTATGTTCCAGAGGTCGTTGTAATACAAGGGCGAGCAATCCTGCTTGTCACTCAGTGACCCAACGTTGATCCCGAACAATAACAAGTTTAATCTTCTTTTTACAATTTTAGTCGGATTCAAAATTGAATTACTTTTTGTAACAACAATGGATAAAATCTGGTTTGTTAACAAATATTATATTTTTCGACAGTCGTCGTTGTAGAGTGGTAAGTACTCCCACGAGTTTGATCCCCCGCAGCGATGATTTTTAATTTTCTTTTGAATTCGAAATTCGGTAGTGGTGAACCGGATGATTTGGGTTTGTTTCCCAACAACGAAATTTGGAATTGGATTCATTTTTCTCTGTTGTATTAACAAATAATATATTTTTCAGAGGTCGATGTAATACAGTAGTGAGTATTCCCGCTTGTCACTCGAGAGACCTGAGTTTGAACCCCGACAATAATACGCTTAATTTTCTTTGGAAAATTTGCACCGCATTTGAAATTTGATTACTTGTTCCGAATCTTGGATTGATAAAATCTAGAGCGTTGACAATGGATCACTTTTTCTAAAGACAATTGGTAAAATCTGGAGCGTTAACAAATAATTTATTTTTTATGAGTCGTTTTAGTGGTACAATGGGGAGTATTTCCACTTGTCATTCGAGTCATTATGTTCCCGAGGTCGTTGTAATACAAGGGCGAACATTCCTGCTTGTCACTCAGTGACCCAAGTTTGATCCAGTACAATAACAAGTTTAATCTTGTTTTTACAATTTTAGTCGGATTCAAAATTGAATTACTTTTTGTAACGGCAATGGATAAAATCTGGTTTTTTAACAAATATTATATTTTTAGAAAGTCGTCGTTGTAGAGTGGTGAGTACGCCCCCGAGTTTGATCCCGCGCAATAACGATTTTTAATTTTCTTTTGAATTCCAAATTCGTTGTGGTGAACTGGATGATTTGGGTTTGTTTCCCAACAACGAAATTTCGGATTGGATTCCTTTTACTCTCGTGTGATAACAAATAATATATTTTACAGAGGTCGATGTAATACAGTAGTGAGTATTCCCGCTTGTCACTCGAGAGACCTGAGTTTGAACCCCGACAATAATACTTTTAATTTTCTTTGGAAANATTTCGGATTGGATTCCTTTTTCTCTCGTGTGATAACAAATAATATATTTTACAGAGGTCGATGTAATACAGTAGTGAGTATTCCCGCTTGTCACTCGAGAGACCTGAGTTTGAACCCCGACAATAATCCTTTTAATTTTCTTTGGAAAATTTGCACCGCATTTGAAATTTGATTACTTGTTCCGAATCTTGGATTGATAAAATCTAGAGCGTTGACAATGGATCACTTTTTCTAAAGACGATTGGTAAAATCTGGACGTTAACAAATAATTTATTTTTTATGAGTCGTTGTAGTGGTACAATGGCGAGTATTTTCGCTTGTCACTCGAGTTATTATGTTCCAAGGTCGTTGTAATACAAGGGTGAGCATTCCTACTTGTCACTCAAGTGACCTGAGTTTGATCCACAACAATAACAAGTTTAATCTTTTTTTGACAATTTTAGTCTAATTAAAAATTGAATTACTTTTTGTAACCACGATAGATAAAATCTTGTGTGTTAAACAAATATTATACTTTTTAAAAGTCGTCGTTGTAGAGTGGTGAGTACGCCCCCGGGTTTGATCCCACGCAGAGACGATTTTTAATTTTCTTTTGAATTCGAAATTCGGTAGTGGTGAACCGGATGATTTGGGTTTGTTTCCCAACAACGAAATTCGGGATTTGATTCCTTTTTCTCTAGTGTGTTAACAAATAATATATTTTTCAGAGGTCGATTTAATACAGTAGTGAGTATTCCCGCTTGTCACTCGAGAGACCTGAGTTTGAACCCCGACAATAATACGCTTAATTTTCTTTGGAAAATTTGCACCGCATTTTAAATTTGATTACTTGTTCCGAATCTTGGATTGATAAAATCTAGAGCGTTAACAAATAATTTATTTTTTTTGAGTCGTTTTAGTGGTACAATGGGGAGTATTTCCGCTTGTCATTTGAATTATTATGTTCCAGAGGTCGTTGTAATACAAGGGCGAGCAATCCTGCTTGTCACTCAGTGACCCAAGTTTGATCCCTAACAATAACAAGTTTAATCTTGTTTTTACAATTTTAGTCGGATTCAAAATTGAATTACTTTTTGTAACGGCGATGGATAAAATCTGGTTTGTTAACAAATATTATATTTTTCGAAAGTCGTCGTTGTAGAATGGTGAGTACTCCCACGGGTTTGATCTCGCGCAGCGACGATTTTTTATTTTCTTTTGAATTCGAAATTCGGTAGTGGTGAACAGGATGATTTGGGTTGATTTCCCAACAACGAAATTCGGGATTTGATTCCTTTTTCTTCCGTGTATTAACAAATAATATATTTTTCAGAGCTCGATGTAATACAGTAGTGAGTATTCCCGCTTGTCACTCGAGAGACCTGAGTTTGAACCCCGTTAACAATACGCTTAATTTTCTTACAAAAATTTTCACCGCATTTGAAATTTGATTACTTGTTCCGAATCTTGGATTGATAAAATCTAGAGCGTTGACAATGGATCACTTTTTCTAAAGACGATTGGTAAAAT
>NW_019272514.1:17733-23269 GCF_002738345.1 Cucurbita maxima | reverse complement strand
CAACGTTATAGTGTCTAGATATCGTGAGGAGGAAAAGAGTGTTCATGAGATATATAACTAGCCTTAGGAAAACAGAGAGTTTTCGTTGCACAGTGCGAGACATCTAATCCGTGAAATTTTTGTACTAGAAATGAAGAAACTAGAGATGGTCCCCAAACGTCTGTATGGACCATTTCCAATCGCACTTTCTTTGATTCTCTAGCAGCTTTTGTGAAGCTAACTCGTTTATATTTTTCCATAACGCAGCTCTCACAAACACCCATATCAATAGATTTTAGGCCTTCTAAAACTCCATTTGCACCCATCATCTTCATTTCTTTGATGCTCATATGTTCAAGTCTATTGACACTGCTGTAGGGTGCCTAAACATGGTTGTTGTTGCTGTTACTTGAATTGGAAGCACTCTTAGCAACAACAACCATGTTTATACACTCTACATTAGTGTATAGGGTTCCCGATTTTAGGTCATGCTACCACCATGACACCCTTCACAATATTCCCAAAACTCTTTCCAAACTCGGCTGCATAACCTGTGCTATCCAACTGACAAATAGAGATTAGATTCTTCTTGAGATCAGGAATATATCTGACATCCTATAATATCCACACACTCATTTCCTGTTAGAGTTTATATGTAGACATCTTTATTCCCTTCAATCTCCAACGTTTTGTTGTCAGCAATATACACTTTCCTAACATTTTCTTATTGAAAATTTTGAAACCATTCCTTACTTGGATTCGAATGAAACGATGCAACTGAATCTAAAATTCAAAATTCAATTGGGCTGTTCATGCTAAGGATTAAAACATTCTCAGTATCTTCTGCTGAATATATGGAATTATCGTTATCTTCAAATTTGTGATTTTTCTTCTCATCAATTTTGTACGATCTGTTCGAAAGTGTTATTTTTCTTCACAATTTCAACACTTTACATTTTGTTTGTTTGGAGATTTTTCTCAGTTTCTTAATTTTGATCGCCCATGTTTGTTTGGGCTCTTTGATTTACTTCTTCCCCTTTGATCAACAATGAGAGCATTGCCTGATGAATCTTCAATTTCCCGTTTGGGCTTTCGCTGACATCTCAAATTTCACTAAATTTCAGTTTAATAGATCCTCGTGAACTGTTGATTGCAGCAACAACAGTATACCACGACTCGAGTAAAGATGATATCAAAATCAATGCTTTAATCTTATTTTTTAACATAATTTCCACCCAACTCAATTGACTTACAATCATGTTGAACTAATTTATATTGATCTGCAACAAATCAACATTTGTAGATTGAACAACCTCTGCATCAAATACACCTTGTTCATAGCCGACATATTTCGTACATATTTAACAACACCTTCAATAGGCCCGATGTCGTCTTCTCTTTGATGTTGAACGTCATGTTTCTGGACAGCGTCAACCACATTAACCCTATCGCATGACAATTCTTGAGCTTCCACTCCTCCGTGGTCATGGTATCCGGCTTCACCCTCAAAAGGGGTTTCTGAATATTTTTCTTGTACAGATAATCTTCAATCTGCATCTTCTAGAAATTGATGTCAAATCCATCAAACTTTTCAATTCTTGAACTTTCCATCTTCACAGATCGTGGTGAATCTTTCCTCGCTCTAATACTAGTTATTAGGATCACACAACATCGCACACAGTTGATCTAAATGAACACCAAAAACATGATAGAGAAAATGTAAGAAGAAATATTCTAATGGTTTTGTATTAATGACTTCAGGGTTGCAAATAGAGGATATGGAGAATTAGAAATGTACATTTAGGAAGCACCGAAAAATTGACTAATGGGTATATATATGATTTCAGTTTATTATATATAGCTTCACTATATGTAAACGCCTACTATATAGTTAGCCTTCATATCCAACATTCTAGAGCCCAAATAGTCAGGGATTGACATTCTGCTAGAACACAAAGTCATTTACATGCCCCTAGAAAATGCCTAGTAGTAATGGAGTCTAACCCAATGACCATTCAGACAAACATCCATCAACCAAGAGGGGTGAAAATGATGATGATAGTACAGTTGAGAAAGAATCTTAGCCATGATGAATCTACACTTGTTGCCATTGTTGTATTTGAAAAGGGGAAGTGAAAGTGTGCGAACCTCAACAAAAACTTTATTTCCACTACATGAACACCACGACCCAAAACAAGAAGGTCAAATATTGGGTTTAACTCCACCAAGAGAGATAAATTACAAGATTAGTTTTATGTCGCCTGCCACAAATAGATGTCATGCGGCTCAGCCTGAGCTAGTTTAATTCTACAAATAGCAAAATGGCATGTTCACAGTCGGGTTTATTTGACCTCTAAAAGCTCTTGTCAGTGATCACTCAAATGCTTGGCAAAGACACCAAGCCAACACCTCTACTAAAGAAGGGAGACAAAAACAAACCACTAAAGCAACACATGTTCACGCAAAAATACCAACCATACGAATGAAGAGAAGGGTCGACCACAATAATTTCAAAGCAAATAGAGAATTATAATAAGTTAAGGCCAGATAAACATTGAGTTCAAAGCAACAAGAACCAAAGACTGGTGCGAAAATTCTATGGACTAGTCGAAGTTATACACAAGATTAGAAAGATATCATATAAAATCCAATTGCTCCTATGGATACAGACTAACCCTGTTGTCCACGTCAGTAACTTGAAACGTTATTATTCCGACCAAGAAAACATCAAGTAGAAGCAAGTGGTATCACGTCATGCAAAGAAGAAAATGTTTCAAGCAAAGAAAGTAGGAAAGACACCAATAAAGAAGAGTTGAAGAGTTAACAAACCGAGAAGTGATTTTCAACAGCTTCTAGTAGGTTGGAAAAGACTCCTCAATACTGAGATCAGCTAAAAGCGCATCGCGAGACCTAAAGTCAGCCTCATCCTACAACGTTGAGTTTATGAAGAGCCAGTTGATAGAGATATTGACAAATTGTGTAAGGGCAGATGTCGCGGTCATGATTGGCCAAGGCGTGTTGCCTGTGGCTGCATGTTAGACGACTCAGCTATTCTTGTAAACGATTTGTGGTTCATGGTGGCATGCTCATTCCAAACCCCTTTTACTTGCATTCATCTTAGATAGGCTTTTACTATTATTGTTGTGCCAATACGGGGTGTATGATTAGTCATCAAAATCATATCTACACCCATCATTACTAAAATGTCCCAAAATGTACTATGGGAGAACGTGACCAGTTGTTGTTTGTTCACTTTTAGCTTATAACATTACTCTATTTGAAATTGTTTTTAACGTATTTCCTCGCTCACGTTTTCTAAAATATTTCTTCTAAACGTGATTCGAGCATACACCGTTATTGTTCCTTCAGTCTAAATTTTGCATGGTTGACTTGTTCATTGGATTAGAACAAATGTCACATAATAAGTGTCTCACTACTGCAAGAGTGCGATTGTGACACTTGTCTTCCGTTCAGTTGTGGGCTGCATCTTCTGACTAGTTACGTGCTTCTGACTAGTTACGTGAGTTTGGCTTGGAGCATACATGTAGATTGAAAAAGAAATGGTTGGATGCGGACTGCGAATAAGGGTTGGGCCACGGAAGGATTGTGACCACAGATGACCTATGTAGAAAATTTGTACTCCTTTCCTAAAACCTTTAGCAAACAACATACCCAAAACAGATGCGCTACACCTCGTCTCACCCCCCCGGAGCATATGGATCCACCCAATCGATGAACACTCAAACCAAACTCGCCCATACTTTTTGGCATAGGGACGTGAGAACCAATCCGAGTAATCTATAGTGGGGAGACCCCTTAAAGCAACAAACGAGAATGACTAGGTTGATAGCAAGGTTAAAGAAAATGTGAGTATAAAAAGACGTATCGCATAACCGTCCCTGTAAGCAGCTTCATTCTTTCTTGATCTATGCACCGACTTTATGAAAAAAATCAGTCTTTCTGCTAAAAGTGTGACTGTTGAGTATGGATAAGCGAACCTCTTGGTTCGGGGGAAACCGGAGATGTTGGCTAAGAAAACTAAGCAGGCAAGTACAGGACGGACAAAATGCACATACAAATTGATTGACATGATCCCTCTCTCTCTCTCTTTGGCTAGTTTGCTAGCTACGCGATAAGCGGGAAAGCATACCAGGCAAGGAAAGAAAGGCTGCTCGATCTCCTGTAAGGCCAACCCTCAACGGCGAGCTCAACAGGCAATGCTATAAGTTCAATAGAAGTCCAAGGTTTCGTCTACTACGGACCTGGAAGCTCTTGGAGGAGCTAACATGAAATGAGAAATACATTCGATTACGACAACTAATAGATAGCGAACTTTTTGGTAGAAACTGATTGATCCCTTGGCTCCGGCAAGAAAAGGAAAAGGTAGTCGTAATCCTACCTTTTCCGTCGGACGAGAGGAAAGTTTGAGCTGAAAGATTGAATCACACTTGGTAAGAAAGGCGGGCTTAGCAGTTTTCTCCAAACGTATAAACAAAAAGAGGATATCGATACGCATACATTCTCGCATGGAAAAACCTAGCTGAACCGGATTAAGGGTTCTAACCTAGTTCGACTGACCTTCTTTGGCTAGCCCCCGCACCTTGTAATGAGGTCAACCCGTATGTGCTTTTTCTTTTCGTTTAGCGAGATAACTTACCAGCTCTTTCAGCTCGTAGCAGGAGTATGAAAAGTGGAATCCTCATCTTGAGTCGAGTCCGCATTGCAATACGAATCGACATCTAAAACCACGGGATCCTATTTTTCTTTAACGAAAGCGGATTTAACAGTTTCAATAAAACCAACCTCTTGTAAAGAAGGAGTCGCTCTACCTTGATCATTGTAAACATACGCAGCTCCCACTTTACCTTTCCCTACCGTGAAAAGGAAAGTTCCCTCACGATTGGCCCTCCCAGCTCCCGAACGTCTTTCAATCAATCAAGAGAGGTATAGAATAGTACAACAAACCAACAAGACAAGAATGGACTCATAAGATGGGCAGTCAGGGAATCGATTTCATTTGTGTTATCCGCCAAGGAAATGATCAAGGAATTCTCTATACACGGCTGAGAGATGACCATATTGTTGCACATCCCTAATAAAGTACCGTAGGCAAACGGAGCTTTTGAAAATGAAAGTGTGTAAAACTCATATCCACTTTCTCTTCAATTCGTGAACTTCAGATCTGATCTTTCTTTCATCTACGGGTGACTGAGAGAGAATTTAGGCCTGGCGTGCATCCTATTCAGTCAACAATAAGGTACAAAGAGGATTGATTAAATGGGCTTGAAGTACCATTATCGTTAGGTCGAAGATCTCTACTAGGTATAGTGCACTTTGGTAGTTGCGAATGTTGCCGTAATCGAATGTCTTTCTCATTCGACATTCTCTCTTACCAAGCACTCATACTCGCCAGGGTTGAGGAGACAGTCCGTCAGCTAATTGGGCTTCGAGATTGCGTATACGAGAAAAGAGCTCGTTTTCGACTTTCTACCTCAACGTTTTGTGCTCGGTTCTGGTTCAGGAAAGGGTATGATCTCTTTCATTGGAGCACATTGAT
>NW_019272514.1:17325-17577 GCF_002738345.1 Cucurbita maxima | reverse complement strand
TTCCTTCAGTCTAAATTTTGCATGGTTGACTTGTTCATTGGATTAGAACAAATGTCACATAATAAGTGTCTCACTACTGCAAGAGTGCGATTGTGACACTTGTCTTCCGTTCAGTTGTGGGCTGCATCTTCTGACTAGTTACGTGCTTCTGACTAGTTACGTGCTTCTGACTAGTTACATGAGTTTTGCTTGGAGCATACATGTAGATTGAAAAAGAAATGGTTGGATGCGGACTGCGAATAAGGGTTGGGC
>NW_019272514.1:5636-6137 GCF_002738345.1 Cucurbita maxima | reverse complement strand
GAAATGACTAATAGACCTAGGTTCATCGTTGTTGTTTTTTAACTTGTGATTTTGCAGAAAGTTTAACTAATATGAACTGTCATGTCACAAAAGCTTTAAGGTAAATCAAGAATATACCCTAAACATCATTCAAGATGACAATAAAATGAAGTTAAATTGAACGCACTTTAGTTTTATGTTTTGAGTGTTTAAGATAAACCATAATTGTATTAATGATATTGAGCCTAGAGTCTATAAGAATTTAATGATCTTAAGAGAAATTCCTATTTATTAGAGGAGACCAACTTTATTTAAGGTACAAGGAGTTCAAGAATCTCTATTTGAATATGGTTAAGGAACAGCAAGATTTGAAAGTTTTGAATTCTAAACCAAATTTGTACCTAATTATTACTTTTGATGACTAATTTTAAATTAAGAGAAAAGTATTTTACAAAATATTTTTGTAAAGATAGATTAAACTCTAAAGCTTTGGTGACGAAACCATGTTTAGACTAGCAGTTT
>NW_019272514.1:0-5267 GCF_002738345.1 Cucurbita maxima | reverse complement strand
GGTTGTGACAGATTGGTATCAGAGCAGCCGGATTTTAAATTATATAAATTTTTTCTTAGGATAAAGAGTCGTATATCTCTTTGACTCAGCTCAATGACACGTCTCTCCGCGACAAAGTAAGCAGTCTAACCCTTTTTTGTAGTATATGATATGTTGTAAAACTTGTATAAATTTATTTTATGTTTTGATTTTCGTGGTAGTTATAAAATGTCCTTGGACGTTAAAGAGTGAACGTTAACTATATAAGAAAATACTGGATCAACGTTATAGTGTCTAGATATCGTGAGGAGGAAAAGAGTGTTCATGAGATATATAACTAGCCTTAGGAAAACAGAGAGTTTTCGTTGCACAGTGCGAGACATCTAATCCGTGAAATTTTTGTACTATAAATGAAGAAACTAGAGATGGTCCCCAAACGTCTGTATGGACCATTTCCAATCGCACTTTCTTTGATTCTCTAGCAGCTTTTGTGAAGCTAACTCGTTTATATTTTTCCATAACGCAGCTCTCACAAACACCCATATCAATAGATTTTAGGCCTTCTAAAACTTCATTTGCACCCATCATCTTCATTTCTTTGATGCTCATATGTACAAGTCTATTGACACTGCTGTAGGGTGTAAAAACTTGGTTGTTGTTGCTGTTACTTGAATTGGAAACACTCTTAGCAACAACAACCTTTTTTATACACTCTAGTTGGTGTATAGGGTTCCATATTTTAGGTCATGTTTCCACCATGACACCCTTCACAATCTTTCCCAAACTCTTTCCAAACTCGGCTGCATAACCTGTGCTATCCAACTGACCAATAGAGACCAGATTCTTCTTGAGATCAGAAATATTTATGACATTCTATAATGTCCACTCGCTCATTTTCTGTTAGAGTTTATATGTAGACATCTCTCTTCCCTTCAATCTTCAACAATCTCCAACGTTTTGTTGTCGGCAATATACACCTTCCTAACATTTCTTTGTTTTAAACTTTTAAAAAATTCCTTACATGGAGACGAATGAAACGATGCAACTGAATCTAAAATCCAAAATTCAATTGGGCTATTCACGCTAAGGATTAAAGTATTCTCAGTATCTTCTGCTGAACATATGGAATTATTGTTATCTTCAAATTTGTGATTTTTCTTTTCTTCAATTTTGTACAATCTGTTCGAAAGTGTTATTTTTCTCCACAATTTCAACTCTTTTCGTTTTGTTTGTTTGGAGATTTTTCACGGTTTCTTAATTTTTATCGCCCATGTTTGTTTGGGCTCTTTGATTTACTTCTTCCCCTTCGATCAACAATGAGAGCATTGTCTGATGAATCTCCAATTTCTCGTTTGGGCTTTCGCTGACATCTTGAATTTCATTAAATTTCAATTTATTAGATCCTCGTGAACTGTTGATTGCAGCAACAACAGTATACCACGACTCGAGTAAAGATTACACAAAAATCAATGCTTTAATTTCATTTTTTAACATAATTTCCACCCAACTCAATTGACTTACAATCATGTTGAACTAATTTATATGATTTGCAACATATCGACATTTGTAGATTGAACAACCTCTGCATCAAATACACCTTGTTCATAGCCGACGTATTTTCGTACATATTTGACAACACCTTCAATAGGCCCGATGTCGTCTTCTCTTTGATGATGTTGAACGTCATGTTTATGGACAGCGTCAATCAGATTAATCCTACGATATGTATGATTAGTCCTCAAAATCATATATACACTCATCAGAACTAAAATGTCCCAAAATGTACTATAGGAGAACGTGACCAGTTGTTGTTTATTCACTTTTAGCTTATAACATTGCTCTATTTGAAATTGTTTTTGACGTCTTTCCTCGCTCACGTTTTCTAAAATATTTCTTCTAAACGTGATTTAAGCATACACTGCTATTTTTCGTTCAGTCTGAATTTTGCATGGTTGACTTGTTCACTGGATTAGAACAAATGTCACATAATTATTATCTCACTACTGCAAGAGTGCGATTGTTACACTTGTCTTTCTTTCAATTGTGGGCCGCATCTTCTGACTAGTTACGTGAGTTTGGCATGGAGCATATGTGTAGGTTGAAAAAGAAATGGTTGGATGTGGACTGCGAATAAGGGTTGGGCCACGGAAGGTTTTTTTTTTTTTACCACATATGGACTTTGGGCTAGAGAGTCTTAAATTTGGGTTCGTTTGACAAATTTTGGTTCGTGTTTTAGTTCAAACGAACCCAAATTAAACCTACTAGTTCCTTCTTTTTTGCACGACTCACTCCTATTCTCTGTTCTATCTCTTCTTGCTCTCTGAAACTTTTTTATAGGCTATTGTTCACCGATTATTTGGGAGCATCTTCCTCGAAAGGATTGTGACCACAGATGACCAATGTAGAAAATTTGTACCCATTTCCTAAAACCTTTAGCGGACAACATACCCAAAACAGATGCGCTACACCTCGTCTCACCCCTCCGGAGCATATGGATCCACCCAATCGATGAACGCTCAAACCAAACTCGTCCATACTTTTTGGCACAGGGATGCGAGAACCAATCCGAGTAATCTACAATGGGGAGACCCCTTAAAGAAACAAACGAGAATGGCTCGGTTGATAGCAGGGTTAAAGAAAAGGTGAGTATGAAAAGATGTATCGCGTAACCGTCCCTGTAAGCAGCTTCATTCTTTCTTGATCTATGAACCGACTTTATGAAAAAAAAATAAGTCTTTCAGCTGAAAGTGTGACTGTTGGGTATGGATAAGCGAACCTCTTGGTTTGGGGAAAACCGGAGATGTTGGCTAAGAAAGCTAAGTAGGCAAGTACAGGACGGACAAAATGCACATAAAAATTGATTGACATGATCCCTCTCCCTCTTAGTTTGGCTAGTTGGCTAGTTACACGATAAGCAGGAAAGCATACCAGGCAAGGAAAGAAAGGCTGCTCGATCTCCTGTAAGGCCAACCCTCAACGGCGAGCTCAACAGGCAATGCTATAAGTTCAATAGAAGTCCAAGGTTTCGTCTACTACGGACCTGGAAGCTCTTGGAGGAGCTAACATGAAATGAGAAATACATTCGATTACGACAACTAATAGATAGCGAACTTTTTGGTAGAAACTGATTGATCCCTTGGCTCCGGCAAGAAAAGAAAAAGGTAGTCGTAATCCTACCTTTTCCGTCGGACGAGAGGAAAGTTTGAGCTGAAAGATTGAATCACACTTGGTAAGAAAGGCGGGCTTAGCAGTTTTCTCCAAACGTATAAACAAAAAGAAGATACGGATACACATACATTTTCGCATGGAAGAACCTAGCTGAACCAGATCAAGGGTCCTAACCTAGTTCGACTGACCTTCTTTGGCTAGCCCCCGCCACTTGTAACGAGGTCAACCCGTATGTGCCTTTTCTTTTCGTTTAGTGAGATAGCTTACCAGCTCTTTCAGCTCATAGCAGCAGTATGAAAAGCGGAATTCTCATCCTGAGTCGAGTCCACATTGCCATACGAATTGACATCTGCCAAACCAAGGGCTTCTATTTTTTCTTTAATGTAAGCGAATTTAACAGTTTCGATAAAACCAACCTCTTTTAAAGAAGGAGTCGCTCTACCTTGATCATCGTGGACATACGCATCTCCCTCTTTAAATTTGCCTACCATGAAAAAGAAAGCTCCCTCACGATAGGCCCTCCCAGCTGTCGAACGTCTTTCGATTAATCGAGAGAGGTATAGAATAGTACAACAAACCAACAAGACAAGAATGGACTCATAAGATGGGCGGTCAGAGAATCGATTTCATTTGTGTTATCCGCCAAAGAAAAGATCAAGGAATTGTCTATACACGGCTAAGAGATGACTATATTGTTGTACATCCTGAATAAAGTACCGTAGCCAAGCGAAGCTTTTGAAACTGAAAGCGTGTATAACTCAGATCCATTTTCTCTTCGATTCGTAAACTTCAGATCTGATCTTACTTTCGTCTCCGGGTGACTGAGAGAGAACACTTTGGTAGTTGCGAATGTTGCCGTAAGTCGAAGATCTCTATTGGGTTTAGTGCACTTTGGTAGTTGCGAATGTTGCCGTAATTGAATGTCTTTCTCATTCGACATTCTCTCTTACCTAGCACTCATACTTGCAATTACGTATACGCGAAAAGAGCTCGCTTTCGACTTTCTACCTCGGCGTTTTGTGCCCGGTTGGTTCAGGAAAGGATCTGGCTATGATGACTTCAGGCTATTCAAATAGCTGACTAACACTAGACCAAATGCCTTTATTATAGTTGAAACGATATACTTGAGACCTCTCACACCTGAAACGATAATTATTTTAGTACTTTTTTTTTTTCTTTTGGAGGGGCATTCCGAGAATCGAACTCTAATCATACCACTAGACCAAATGCCCTTAGTATGGACTATATATTATGTTTTTTATGGAATGTATCATCATTATTTCATTTATTTTCTTTGTTAATGAAATCCATGAGAAATAATCATTATTATTATATCTTTTAGACTAGACCGCTGTTAAATTATTTACATAGGGTTTGCGACAATTACTGTATTGAGAAGAAAATAATGTAAGTTTTAGTTTGATAGTTCCATTTGAGACACATATCGCGGAATACACAAGTAAAACAAATATCGAAAGTTAGGATTTGGGTAGGCATGCCTATTGACAGTGGAAAGGCATGCCTATTGAAAGTGGAAAAGATAAAATGATATTAAAAAAAAGCATCATCATAGTTTTAAGATGGAAGAATATACACTATGGTGTTTGAATTGTTTTCTTTGAGGCTTATTCTTTTGAGAATTGAACTCAAGACCTCCTCACACCCTATGCGATAATCATACCACTAGACCAAATGCCCTTTTTAAAAAATTGCAACATTTTTAACTGCTCAGTATATTTTTTTCTCTCAAGTTTGAAATCTATTTTCTTGAGCGGTTGTTGGACTATAAAACAAAAAGTTGATGGTCTAGTATGCAAGTGTTCAAATAAACTACAACCCAACAAATGAATCAAACTAATCCGTTTGGGTTGGGTTGGATTTATTCGGCTCAGTTCATCAGTTTGTTTGATTTAATTCTTCTATTTTGCTTCCTATGACAAGAAAATGAAGTTGTATTGAATGTAACATAGTTTGATTTATGAAATATAATTGAATTAATAGTACTAAGAGTTGAAGTCAAATATTTCATGAACTTAAGTGCAACTCATGTTTTATTAAAGACGGGATGAAATTTAGTTAAGTAACTGGAACTTTAAATTTTCAATTACTCTATGTTAGTT
>NW_019272513.1:4971-23579 GCF_002738345.1 Cucurbita maxima | reverse complement strand
ATGAAGAAAATCACTCTCACTTCATAATGTCATTTACTATTGAGACTGATTTTCTTTTCATTCGATGACCTAGGTAACTCGATCTTAATTCTAAGCTAACCATGAACTCCTTTTTATTCGAAATTATTCTTATATTTGCATGGGTGAGAGTGACTTAAGTTCGCTGACTCAATAAGCCTCCCATTTCAGGGGTAAGACTGAGTAAATGGCTGGGGACGTGGGGCTGACTCTAGGTCTTGAACAAGGGGCTCCACCCTCTCATTGGCCTGAGAGGGATTCGGTTTACTGGTTGGACCACAAACCAATTGTTCATTAGAGGATCAGTGAGACATAAGAAACAAGAAGTAACTTCAGAGGTAAAACGGTAAATTGGCCCAACTCTAGTTACGAACAACCTGTGAAGGATAGACTTACTAATCATGGTTATATCAAATGGACAAAAATATATCTATAGTGAGGGGAGTGCAACTACTAGGCTATAGTGGAATGTCCTAGTAGTTAACGAATGTTGGTTAACAAAGTTAATGAGTTTAACCGGTTAATCTTGAATCATTGGAGCCCATGATCTATAGGTCCATTAGGTCCCTCTACTAGCTCATATCGAACTAAACCATAGAACAGTGTGACGAGTGAGTTCGAAGTGTTCGAATTCAAATTAGGGAGAATGCACTACATATATACAATATATTTAACCGCATTTTTTGTTTTATTTACGAATTAAACAAAAAGATTGAATCTGAACGTTTTAATTTGTGTTATCCGCCAAGGAAATGATCAAGGAATTCTCTATACACGGCTGAGAGATGACCGTATTGTTGCACATTCTGAATAAAGTACCGTAGGCAAGCGAAGCTTTTGAAAATAAAAGCGTGTAGAACTCAGATCCACTTTCTCTTCGATTCGTAAACTTCAGATCTGATCTTCCTTTCGTCTCCGAGTGATTGAGAAAGAATTTGAGCCTGGCGTGCATCCGGTTCAGTCAACAATAAGGTACAAAGCTGATTTATTAAATGGGCTTGAAGTTCCATTATCGTTAGGTTGAAGATCTCTACTAGGTTTAGTGCACTTTGGTAGTTGCGAATGTTGTCGTAATCAAATGTCTTTCTCATTCGACATTCTCTCTTACCAAGCACTCATACTCGCCAGGGTCGAGGAGACAATCCTTGAGATAATTGGGCTTTGAGATTGCGTATATGCGAAAAGAGCTCGCTTTCAACTTTCTACCTCGGTGTTTTGTGCCCAGTTCTGGTTCAGAAAAAGGTCTAATCTCTTTCATTGGAGCACATTGATGCCAAAGGAGTCTTCTGAACCGGTGGAGAGGCTATGATGACTTCAGGCTATTCAAATAGCATGACTGATACCACAAAGAAATGGTCTCTAAGTCACACTAGTGGAATAGGTTTTTCATAATAATTATCTCGATATATTATACCAAAAACCTGTCTGATGACTAATAAGGTAAGGGGTTTCAAAATACAAAAGAATGACAATTTGTGTGATAGAAAAGGAGATCTTCATTTTTTTTTTTCAGTGTGCACGGTTCGCCTGCCTTCTTGACCACAGATAGGCTATAGGGCTTTGCACTTCGGCCCCTGAGAATACCACATCAAGGTGACAGGATTCGAACCTATGGCTCTCTGAAACTTCTTCATCGGTTATTTGGGCGCATCTTCCTTAAAAGAATTTTGACGACAGTGGACAACATAATGGAATGTTTCTAGAAAGAATACAATAGAACAATTTGTGTAATGCTCTTTTTGAAGTCGGGCTCGAAACGATCTTTATTCTTCCAAGATTATGTTTCATTCTCTATTCTCATCTTCTTGGTTCAATGTTTAAAAACCACATTTTAAATCATATTATCTTGCCTAATTCATTTTGATATAGTATTGTTGGGGGCATTTTGAGAATCGAACTTGAGGCCTTTACACCCAAAAAAATAATCATACCACTAGACCAAATGCGTTTATAGTAGATCTAAAGTTCTTAGTTGCTAGTCTATATATTTTTCGTGCCTCAATATATATGAAATTTATAATAGTTGAAAGTTCTTAGTTGCTAGTCTATATATTTTTCGTGCCTCAATATATATGAAATTTATACTAGTTGAAGTTGTACATTGCCACGCATTCCTTTGGGTTAGGCCCCATTGATAATTATTTTACAACTATTCTATTTCTTTTCATTTATTTTTCTTTCAAAAATTGTGCTTTTTTTTCTTTTTTGGAAGGGCATTTCGAGAATCGAACTCGAGACCTCTTGCACCCAAAGAAAGAATCATACTAGACCAAATGCCCTTATTATGGACTATATATTAAATTTTTTATGGAATGTATCATCATTATTTCATTTATTTTCTTTGTTAATAAAATCCATGAGCAATTATTATTATTATATTTTAGATCAGCTTTAGTTTGATAGTTCCATTTGAGACACATAGAGTGGAGTACACAAGTAAAGCAAATATCGAAAGTTACGATTTGTATAGGCATGCCTATTGAAAGTGAAAAAGATAAAATGATATTTAGAGCAAGAATATTACACTTCGTTGAATTGCATTCTTTGAGGCTCATCTTTTGATGAATTGAACACATAGGGGCATTCCGAGAATTGAACTCGGGACCTCTCGCACCCTAAGCGAGAATCATACCACTAGACCAAATGCCCTTTAAAAAAAATGCAACATTTTTAATACCTACTCAATATATTTTTTTCTCTCAAGTTTAAAATCTATTTTCTTGAGCGGTTGTTGGACTATAAAACAAAAAGTTGATGGTCTAGTATTTTACTTGTAAGTAAGGTATGTAATATTGAATTGTTCTAATATGCAAGTGTTATCAAATAAATTGCAACCCAACAAATGAATCAAACAAATCAGTTTGGGTTGGGTTGGATTTATTCGTCTCAGTTCATCAATTTGTTTGATTTAATTCTTCTATTTTGCTTCGTATGACAAGAAATTGAAGTTGTATTGAATGTACCTTAGTTTGATTTATGATAAACTCATATGAAATATAATTGCATTAATAGTACTAAGAGTTGGAGTCTATAAACATTTCATGAACTTAAGTGCAACTCATATTTCATTAAAGACGAGATAAACTTTAGTTAAGTAACTGGAACTTTAAATTACTTCATGTAGAGCTTCAATTACTCTAGGTTAGTTACTATCTTTAGGATTGACTAATCAGTTCTTGGATTTAGAGGATTGTTTTTTGTAATTTTCAACTACAACTTATGTTTTCAAATTTTTTTGGTCATAATTTAGGTAGTGGTTATATATTATGGATGAACACTAGAATTTCTAACCATAAAATTTGTTTGGATGAAATTTTAGTTAAAGTTGCAAATTTTACTTCTTGCGAGTAAAAAATTTGTTTCTTAGCATAATATGAATTTAGTAGAAGAGTTATTAGGAATAGGATTGGAGAAAGAAATTTTATTTAAAATAATAAACCGACCCAAGTTCATCTTTGTTGTTGTCTAATTGTGATTTTGAAAAAAGCTTAACTAATATGAAATATCAAGGTAAATCAAGAATATATCCTACACGTCATTTAAGATGACCATAAAATGAAGTTAAATTGAACTTATTTTTAGTTTCATGTTTGGTAGGTTTAAAATGAAGCATAATTGTATTAATGATATTAAAGAGAAATTCATGTTTTATTAGAAGAGACCAACTTCATTTAAGGTACTAGGAGTTTAAATTACTTCCATTGTTATTTCAATCAATCCACAATGATTACAAATTTAGGGTTGGCTAATTGGACATCAATTATCAACTTTATGTTATAATTTAGGTAGTAGCCATTATAATTCTTCCATGGACCATATGTGTTATAGTTAAATGAATATATATATATATATTATGTATGTCGAGGTCTGGACAAATCACAAAATAGTAAGGAACACCACTGTCAATGCTAGAGCCACTCACAACTAATGATGGACACCGATGAAAAATATTTTAACATCCACATTTACAGAGTTTCTCTCCTCGATTTCTTCCTGCAACTTAAAGATGTGTGTTACAAGGAAGGGCTAGGGATTGATTTGATACCTTCTCGTGGATCGTAGCCTAAGATATTCGCTTCAAAAGTTCATCCAAAATCTGATTTATCGCTTGAGATAAAACAAAGGATTTCTTATTGGGCAGCCGATTTTAGAGGTTTCAAGGCTCTATTTCTTCATTGAACCACTTCCATATCCTTTCTTAAGGCTAAAGGAATTGGTTTGGAGGAACGTTTTTGAGTGTAGGACCTTAATTTCCAGAAAACGTTCTCGGTATGCAACTCACTCAAAACGGCAGATTTTCGATCTCATGGGTAGCTTATTCTACGATGTTTCAGCTCTCGATTCCTTCATTAAGTTTACTCAACTTCTTCCTCTGAAGCTAGAGGAATCCTTAATTTGAAGGAAAAGAGATCGTAGATAAGAATTTGACTCTTATCCCCAAATTTAATTTCGAAACCTATTTCCTTCAATTCGGCACGCTATCGAGGCTATTTTTCTTCGTGGTCTTCTATGAAAGCATTCCTTGGAGATGCAGAAATTGATTAGAATCATTCTTGCTCAACGAATCATCATGTATCCTCGGATTGGATTTTCAAGTTTTTCTTGAAGTTCTTCAATGGCGGATTGAATTGGGAAGGAATGGTTTCGAGGCACTTTCAGCACTTTATTCCTACATAGAACTTGTGGGTAATCTTGTTGAGAAACGGTAGAAATACGTTTGAAGAGAAATGGTGGAGGATTGATCTCGAATTTGGAAGAAATCTGAGAGTAGGAGACCCATAATCTAAATGCTTATTGCCTTCGATTGGGGGATTGACCTTTCTCGATTCTTATTCCGTATTGTTGCTCATACTTTAGACTTTATAGGAGGAGCTTAAACTGACATTGAGAGCTCTTGAATCTTCGTTATTTAGAGATCGAACTTTCTGGATAATTTTTTGGAGATATCAACTCCGATCATAGCCTTATCGACCTTGGCTTTGAATACTAGTCGTTGGATGTAATGATCCGTGCGTGTTCATTCTAGATCATATCAAATTTTGGAGGAGATCCAATGGTTGAGATTTGAGTTCGAAGGATTTTACTCGGATGGTCACGGTAGATGCTCTGATTCTAATTAGAGTGGCATTTCTGTAATTATCAATTCTTCTAGGGGTATTTTGGTAATTTGCCACTTTCCGAATATTTTATTATTATTTATCTCGAAAAATCCATAATTTTTCTACAAATTCCTCATCGCTTTTTGATAATTTTCCCCTTATTTTGAATCCTTAGATTCCTTCAAGATAAGGAATTACAAATTCGGTAAGATTTTATATAATTGATTAAATGACTATTTTGCCCTTTTCATTTACTTTTTTCTTTCCAATCCTTTTCAAAAGGCCTTTCAACTCCTTGAAATCACTTGTTAGGGTACTGACTTGACTAAGTCTCTTGTTCTTGCTTAATCCTTTAATTTTTTTCCTTTCTATCCTTTAGGTCTTTCATGAGTGGCATATTCTTATGGGAGCTAATTTCCTTCATTTTTGGGGTGTTACATATACATACTCGTGACAAACACAAAATGAGAAGCAGACTCAAAAGAAGAACAAAAAATACTAGATTAAAAACAGAGGTTAGTCCATGGCCCACACTCCAAAGTCTGCTCTCATCCACGACCAACTTTTAGTTACTTGAAAGAAAATGATAAACATGGAGTGAGTAAAACTTAGTGAGTAGCCTACTAGTAGGTTCTTAATCGCAACTTTAAGCTATGATATTACTTCTTGTTATGTTCTTAATCGCGACCTTAAGCTAGGAGAGTGTCAAACTAAATATTTGAATGTCACGTGTTTACTCTCCACATTCACTGCACCTGTTTCCATTTGCATAAGCTAACTATTCAATAAAAAATTAGTTATTATTTATTTTTAAAATTTCAATGTATAATGAATTAGAGGAAATACTTTTACACATGAATTTTGATTTTTAATTTTTGCGGGGATACTCAGTTGGGACTGAATATCTGAAGGTTACATGTTTAATTCACGTTCACCGCACTTGGTTTATGTTGCATAAGTCCATTAAGTTGCATAAATTTATTCAATCTAAAATTAGTGATTATTTCTTTTTAAAATATAATGAATTAGCGGAAATACCTTTACTTATGATTTTTTTTTCAAATATTAGCGAGGATAACTCAGTTTGAAAGTGTCAGACTGAAAATCTAAAGGTCATGTGTTCAATCCACCTTCTTCACCGCTGATTCAAGTCACATAACTTGACTCCTAACTATTCAATTTAAAATTAGTGATTATTTCTTTTTAAAATATCAATGAATTAGCTAAATACATTTGCTAATGAGTTTTCATTCAAGGTCACGTGTTTGATCCACGTTCACTGCACCTGATTCAAGTGATTATTTCTTTTTAAAATATCAATGAATTACCTAAATACCTTTGCTAATGAGTTTTCATTCAAGGTCACGTGTTTGATCCACGTTCACCGCACCTGATTCAAGTTGACTAAGTAGAGTCCTTTTGATATAGGTGATGATTTTTCTGATTCGAGGACGAATCCTGAAGAGGGGGATGATGATAAGAATCACGGTGTACATTCTACTTTCAATGTTGCTGAGTTGAGTTCTTTTGATGTAGGTGATGATTTTTCTAATTCGAGGACGAATCCTTTTGAAGAGGGGGATGATGATAAGAATCACTGTGTTCCAACTGAACCTATTACACAACCCAAGGCCAAGAAGATTCAACAAGCATTCATACTTCATCTACAAAATTGGATAGGCTATATTCAACCATCATTTCATGTGTTACAATCTGAATCGTTTGAGTCAAGACCATTTGGAGATTCAAAAGTAAATATTTGCACGGTTGAAGTAGCGGATGAAGTTGCAAGCATCATTTCATGAGTGGTTAGAAAACTTTATTTATTATTTTAATTTCATAAAGTTTGTAATGATCAAATTGGCTTCGTCTTCTGTGGAGATTTAAAAGGATCGAGATTAAATCACGGTCACTAACTTCTTTTGTGGGGAGACTATAAATACCCACAAATTATTATGTAAAAGCATATTTGTGATCAATGAAATTGATCTCTCAAGTTGAGACGTTCCCCCTTATAGAAATGTGAACATATCTTTGTCGTTTCTAAGTTTCATGCAATTCTTGTGGTAGATTGCATCTGAGTAATTTAATCAAGCATGGATCAAGTTTGATTTGGAGTGACTCAATTTAGAAAAAGGTTCAAAATCTTGCTTCTCATGGTTGGATCTCATAATCTAATTCTAGCTTTTATATCTTGGTTGATCCAAATTTTGTATAAGAAGGTGGTAATTTCTTTAATACAAGGGTTCTTGCTTCTACAAAAGCTTGGCTCGTTGGGCTGAAGATTATGGTTGGTCTATCATCCTTCAACGAGATCTTCTATCCCCATGACTTGCTCTGATGCTGTTGTTTTTCTAATGCCGATGACACGTCCAGTTGTCGAGATTGGTAATGAGAGTTTGTAACCCATCCATTGAGGTTCTTGGAATGATTCTATAGCTTATCATTTTCATGTTGGGAGTTGGATCGTGGGTCTTGGGCGAAGGAATCCTTGGTTTACCGCCCTTCGAGTTGAAGGAAGTGTCATAAGGCTCATTTTTTTCCAATTTTTTTCAATTTTATTGATTTTATTTCACTGTTTTCAAACTCACTTGGGTGCTCATCTCAATCATTTCAGCCTTATTGGCATTCAATAAGAGAGTCCTTGGAAATAACCAGTAACTGTTCAACTAAATTATCACATTAACAATTTAAATCAAATAAAGTAACATTAACCATTTGAATTACCTCAACCCCACTTGTTGAACTTGACGAAATGTCTACAACATAACACTAACAAAGGTACAAAGTAACACAAATAAACGTACAAAGTACACAAATAAACGTTCAAAGTAACATTAACAAAGGTACAAAGTTCATAAAAGTCTTTTTAATCTAAAATACCATTGACCTTGACTATTATAGTGCCTTTCAAACGTAGGTAAAGTTTAAATTCGGGTCTCCTTGTCAAACTCACTTGGGTGCTAATCTCAACCATGATGGTGTTCAACAAGAGAGACCTCGAAAATAGTCCGATTATCGCATTAACCATTTGAATCACCTCAACCCAGTAGTTGAAATTGAACCAAATATATATAATATAACTCTAACAAAGGTACGAAGTTCATAAAAGTCTGTTTAATCAAAGATAGAAACTGTAAAATAAGATGAAATAAGAAAATAATATTCCATTGCCGATAATCAAACCCAGGCCTGCTGGGTGAAAGCCAAATATCCTGACCGCTGGACAACAATGAATTTTTGGTGTAGATGTCCTGAAGTCTTTTGTCAGATCGTTAAAGAGTTTTAGCATGATCTTTTGCTTAATGTCTAACTCTTCGACACGTCCTTCCCTATGTGTGTTAAAGTTCTTAGAGTTACCGCGACGTTTTGAGCTGTTTGATTGTGTGGCTCTTTCTTCAAAAGAGTCAACATCAAATGTTAGGTCTTTGATTGGCAACCCATCTAGGGGAGCGTCAATTGCATCGATTCCATCAACGATCTTCCAATGAGTTTATGGTTCATGACCCATTTTTTATACCATTCACCTTCGAGCACTACCATAGTTTTACATCGTCCATGAGATGCATTGCGGCTAATGTAACTCTTAGGTCATATGAGAAAGTTCCTGTAGCCCTCAACTCTTAGGTCGTATGATAGAGTTCTTAGAGCTACCACGACATTTCGAGGTGTTCGATCGTTTGGTTTTTTCTTCAAAAGAGTCAACATCAAACTAAGGTCTTTAATTGGCAACCCATCCAGGGGAGCTTCGAATGCATCGATTCCATCAACGGTCTTCCCATGAGTTTATGATGCATGACCCATTTTTTATATCATCATTCTTCGAACGCCAACGTCCATGAGATGCATTGTGGCCAACGTTACTCTTAGATCCTATGAGCAAGTTCCTGTAACCTTCGAATATTGTTCTACGTCAAAAATAAAGTTTTTTAATTCCTTAGCATCCCGGTTCTCATTTAAGAGTGTGTTTTTCGATTTAGAGTTTGTTGCCCAACATGAGCTTGGCTTGGGGTGTGGTTCTCTACGACCCTGCTTGTCAAACTCACTCGGGTGCTCATCTTAGTCATCTCAGCCATGATGGCGTTCAACAAAAGAAACCTTAAAAATGACTGGATTATCACATCAACCATTTGAATCACCTCAACCTTGTTAAACGTAGTATAAATCATATTTGTATATAGTAAGATAATCTAGTGGTTTACTAGTTTGTTACCAAATCTATGTTTTACTGATTTGTTACCAAATATATGATTTTATGGTTTGTTACTAAATCTATGATTTAGAATGTAATCTTCATTATACACATCTATAAATACATGAGGTCGTGACCCTAGGTGAGGTCATTGTGCCATTCAACTTAACATGGTATAAGAGCTAACGTTTATTTTTTAAATGTCTACCATATCTTCTTCCTCCTCCCCATCTACCATCTCCAATACCATCTCAACTACCATGGCGACCTTTGGCCCAATCTCTCTACACCATGCTATCACAATTCGTCTAACCAAAAACAACTTCATCATATGGCACGCCCAGCTCCTCCCCTACCTACGGAGTACGAAGCTTATGGGCTACCTTGATGGCACGAATGCCGCACCTGCCAAGCTGGTCCCTTCCTCGACTGCTGCTGGTGCTGAGCTGGTCTCTAATCCTGCCTATATCAGTGGTATGATCAGGATCAATAGGTCCTTAGCGGCCTTCTCTCCTCCATGTCTGAGGAGATTCTTCACGATGTAGTTGCTGCTACTACGTCCAAGGAGGCGTGGGATACTCTGCAGCGGATATTTTTGTCGTCAACTCGTGCTCGCATTACTTATATTCGTGTTGAGCTCGCCACGTCCAAGAAAAGAGATCAATCTGCTGCAAATTATTTTTGCAAGATCAAAGGGCTGGCCACCGAGCTGGCTGCCACCGGCTCTGCCTTGCAGGATGATGATGTGATCGCGTATCTTCTCGCTTGTCTTGGCCCTGACTAGGATCCCTTCGTCACCTCAATGACTACCAAGAGTGAAGCCCTCACGCTTGATGATGTGTTTGCACATCTAATGACGTTTGAAGCTCGCCAACTACAACACCAGGCTGAACTTTAGTTAAATCCGGGATCTTTTGCCAATTGTACTGGTCGTGCTGAACTTCAGTTAAATCTTGGATCTTCTGCCAATTATGTTGGTCGTGGTGGTCAGTAGAAGAATCGTGGGCATAGGGATCGTGGTCGTGGTCGTTCTCAAGGTTATGCACCCTCTCGTCCTGCTGATGATCGTCGTGACCCTTCTGCTTGTCCTTCCTGCCAGATCTGCGGCAAAGTGGGGCATACTGCTATCTGCTGCTGGCATAGGATGGATGAGTCCTATCAAGATGAACCTTCTTCTACTCCAACTACGATACTGTCGGCTACTTCGTCTTACAAGATTGACCCAAATTGGTACAGTGACACAGGCGCGACGGATCATATCACCAGTGACATGGATCGTCTTGCTGTGCGTGAATGCTATCATGGAGGTGAACAAGTTAAAGTTGGCAATGGAGCATGTTTGCGTGTTTTGCATACTTGTCATTCTCTAATTAATACTGCTACTCGTCCTTTTGCATTGTGTAATATTTTGCATGTGCCTGAAATTTCCAAACATCTTCTTTCCGTTCATAAATTTTCTCGTGATAATAACGTATTTTTTGAATTCCATCCTTGACATTTTTCTATTAAGGATCGACGGTCAAGGAAAAGTCTCCTAGATGGGAGGTGTAAATTTGGTCTTTATCCTATTAAGCCATCCGATGTCGATGATCTCAAGCATGCCTTGGTGAGCAGATCTACTACTCATGCCCAATGGCATGCACATCTTGGACATCCTTCATCTCAAGTAGTAAAATCAATTTTGCGTCTCAATAATATTCTGTGTGCTAGTGAGTCATCTTTGTCAATTTGTAATGCGTGTCAATCAGCAAAAAGTCCTCAGTTACCATATACTAGTTCTTCCCATAGGTCTTCGTCATCTTTGGAACTTATTTTTCGGATGTTTTGGGCCCTGCACCTCCATCTGTTGGGGGTTTTAAATATTATATTAGCTTCATTGATGATTTCAGTAAATTTTCATGGATTTATTTGATGCATGATCGTACAAAAGCTCCTCGTATATTTTTGCAATTCCAAGCTCATCTTGAGCGCCTTCTAGATACTAAAATCAAGTGGGTCAATCTGATTGGGGTGGGGAATATCTGAAAATTCATAACACATTTTTTCGTTCCCTTGGAATTGCTCATCATGTTTCGTGCCCTCACACACGCCAACAAAATGGGCCTACTGAACGCAAGTACCATCATATTGTTGAAACTGGCCTAGCCCCTTAAAGCATCTTTTTCATACCCTAGCAAATTACTCCTTATTACAAAAATTTTGGTGTGCTTGTTGGCCTCATCTCCGGACATAAAAGGGTATAAGTGTCTTGACACCGAATCTGGTCTTTCTAGGCTACAGTTCTTTACATAAAAGGGTATAAGTGTCTTGACACCGAATCTGGTCGTGTCAATATGTCTAGAGACGTCATATTTGATGAAAATGTTTTTCCATTCAAGAGAGCTCCACCTAATTCTTCCCCAATCATTTGGGTAATAGCAGTACTAATTTAGAGAATGATCACATGCATATGTCTGTGCCTACTAACTCTTTGGATGCAAAAAATTTGGTGTCTACATCAGCTTCGGAATTGCCGCAGCAATCCTCCGTGTCGCTGCCATGCAAATCGGCGTTGGTTGTTCCGCCAATAATTGAGGCCTCAGCTCCTCCGCCAGCAGATGATATTGCACAATGCCTGGTCAAATCCTTGAACGATGGTTAACCAACTACTGTAGCATCGGTTGCTCCTCTCGCAACGGCTGATACGACTGTCCCCTCAAATGTGGATCCTGCACCTACTACTCATCCGTATAGTACTCGATTGAAGCACAATATCAAGAAACCCAAGGTGCGTAGAGATGGAACAATAACATATTTTGTAATTCGGTCTTCTGCCTCTGAATCTACTTCACATATTACTGCTATGGAGCATCCCCTCTGGCGTCAGGAAATGAATGATAAATTTCAGACACTTCAAAAAAATAAGACATGACACTTAGTTCCTCCTCGTGCTGGTCTTAACATTATTGATTGCAAATGAGTTTTCAAACTCAAGTAAAAGCCAGATGGCTCTATTGATCGCTACAAAGCACGCCTGGTTGCTAAATGTTTTAAACAGCAGTATGGCGTTGATTATGATGATACCTTTAGTCCAATTGTTAAGCCCACTACCATTCGGCTCTTATTGTCTCTTGCTATTTCTCGTGGTTGGGCTATTCGGCAGATTGATACTCAAAATTCTTTTCTTCATGGCTTTCTTAATGAAGATATTATGAAGCAGCCCCCTGGATTCGTGGATTCTCAACACCCTGGTTATCACTACAAGTTGGATAAGTTGCTTTATGGTCTTAAACAAGCTCCGCGTGCCTGGTTTTCTCGTCTTCGCTCCAAACTATTACAACTGGATTTTACACCTTCAAAGGCTGATGTTTCTCTTTTTATTTTTAACAAGACGCGCATTCAGATGTATATCCTCATCTATGTTGATGACATTATTATTATCAGCTCATCTTCTACGGCTACTGAGAAATTCTTACACAGCTTCAGGATGATTTTGCCGTCAAAGATCTTGGAATTTTGAGTTATTTTCTTGGGATTGAGGTCCGCCATACTTCTAATGGACTTATTCTGACACAACATAAATACATTCAAGATTTATTGTCTAGAACCAATATGCTCACCTCCAAAGGTGTGCCCACACCTATGCTTACTAGTGAGAAGTTGTTATTGGATGGTGGTGAAAAGCTTTCGCCTGAGGATACTACTCGCTATCGGAGTGTCATTGGTGCTCTCGAATATTTGTCTCTGACACGTCCTGATATATCATTCTATGTCAATAGAGTGTGTTAGTTCATGTCCTCCCCAACATCTATACATTGGGCGGCAGTCAAACGAATTCTCTGTTATCTACATGACACTATTGATATGGGTTTGTGTCTTACAAAGTCCAGCACTGATTTGTTGAGTTCCTTTTCAGATGCTGATTGGGCCTGAAATCCTGATGATCGTCGAAGCACTGGAGGCTATGTGATCTTTTTTGGTGGCAATCTTATCTCTTGGAGTTTGAAGAAACAATCAACAGTTTCTCATTCTAGTACTGAGGCCGAATATAAGGCAGTTGCTGATGCCACTACCGAATTAATTTGGATCCAAATTCTCTTGTGTGAGCTCGGGATCTCGCAAGCGCGAGCGCCTAGCCTGTGGTGTGACAACAATGGTGCCACCTACCTGTCCGCCAATCCAATCTTTCATCGACGAACAAAGCATGTTGAGGTTGGTTATCACTTCGTTCGTGAACGAGTATCGACTCGTCAGCTTGATGTTCGACTAATTTCTTCCAAGGATCAGCTCGCCAATATCATGACAAAGTCATTGTCAGCTCCTTCATTTAGCAATTTTAGGTGCAATCTGATAAGGTATTCAAATATATAATTTGACAAAAATTACCACAAGTTCACTGTAAATAAAACCCTAGGGTTAAGTCAAAAAGCATCAAACACTAAATACTCTGACATTTTAGGTGATATTTTGCGGAGGAAGCTGATAAGGTCTTCAAAGAGCATGTGGTCATGTCTGACATTTTAGGTTAACAACATGGTGAAAATAAACCAGAAATTCTGATACTGGTAATTAACTACAAACCTTTGTATAAGGTTTTAGAATAAATAAGATATCCAATCCAAAACAAAAATGATTTGATAAAAAGAATTTAGAGTTAAATGTTTTTATAAAATTCGATATAAAATTGAGATTTAGGAAAATTCTAATTTCCTAAAAGGACAAATATAAAATAGCATTTAATGTCAAGTTTAGAAAATATGAGAGGAACATCATGTCATTTAGCCTAAAAAACGCTCCATCCGAATTTCTGAAGATTATGAATGATATTTTCAATCCTTTCAAAAATTTTTAATAGTTTATATTGATGATGTGTTGATATTTTCTAAAACCATTAAGATCAACACTTTAAACTTCTACCTACATTCATTAAAGAAATCAGCTAGTTGTGTCCATACCCAAAATTAAATAATATCAAACTCATATCTTTTTCTTGGATTTTAAATTTATTTGAGCCTTATAAAACCCATTCAATGGTCCATTGAGTTTGTCTCAAACTTTCGTGATGACGTATCCTAGAAAAGCCAACTTCAAAAAAAATTTAGGTTCTCTCAATTATGTGTCTTAAATCCTTTAAGATATCATGCACATTTACAAATGTCTTGATGAGTGTCTTCAAAATAATACAATCTCTTGATTTGTAAGGGATATCTCTACAACCCAAAAAAATCAAATCATTAGTCAAATAAACTCTCTACTTAAGTCTTATTGACCCAAGGGCAGACCTCATAGTGAAACATGACGCATCAAATATCGGATATGGAGGTATCTAAAATTATCAAAGAGGACAATGAATCAATTATCATATTTCATTCAAAAGGCTCGAATAATACCATACAAATTACAAAACAGTAAATATATAAATATATATATATATATATATTATTTCCATTGTACTCTTGTGTACAAAATTTTTAAAGGAAATTTAAAATAAATCCGGGTATTTGTTACACTTTTAAGTTCAATTACAATAAATCAATAAAGAATTGAGTGGCAATAAAATATCACTTAACATTGGAATGTAATTTGAAGACTTTTTATCTTTGGGAGTTGAATTACATTTAAGATTATTTATGTTATGTCTTTATTTTTTCAATTTGTATTTAATAGCTTTTGGTAGTTTGTAGATGAACTACATTATGTTTGAATTATCTTTTTGGCATACAAAAACTGTGTTTGAAATCATTTGGGTGTTATGTTTCTTTCAAACCTTGTTTAAGGTTTGGTGTTAAAGTCTATTCATTGGATTAGTCATGATCAAGCTAATTCTTGTGTGAGTCGTCTTGGAATCTAAGAGTGACAATCATAGATTCCCAATTCAATCTAAGAGTTATTTATCCTTCTAACCCACCCTGGGTTGAAATCAATTTGTTAAGTTAGCTTTCTTTGTGAAAGTTTGGAAGGATACTACGACCTTTAGCTTTGCAAAATCCAGCGTTATTGGCGCTTATCAAAATCGCTGCCAAAATAAAGTTTAACAAGTGGTTCTATGGTGTAGTGGTTAGCACTTTCGACTTTGAATCTAACGAACTGTATTTAATTCCCGATAGGTAATCCACCAATTTATACAAAATTGGTCCATAGCCAATTCGGTAGAGTCACTTTTGGACCGATAATCTGTAGAAGGGGTCACTAAGGTTGATATCATACAAAATGGGTCTATAGCTCAATGTTAGAGCATTTGACTGTAGATCAATGGGTCCATAGCTCAATGTTAGAACATTTGACTGCCGATCAAGAGGTCACCAATTCGAACCTAGTTGGGCCCTTCTATCTTGGATAGAAATTTGTTACACTTTTAGGACCGACACTATGTCTAAGGGGTCACTATGGTTAAAATCCTACAAAATAGATCCATGGCTAAGTGGTAGAGAATTTGACCGGTCACCTATTTGAACTTGGTTGGGCCCTTCTATTTTGGACAGACACTTATTACACTTTTGGACTGACACTCTATAGAAGGGGTCACTAAGGTTGAAATCATGGAAAATGGGTCCATAGCTCAGTGGTAGAGCATTTAACAACCATTTATTTTAGACAGACACTTTGTTCGATTTGCTCCCGACCACTGAGTGTCTAAAGGAAAAGAAATAAGAATAATTATCGATTCCAAACCTTATTCCAAAGTCCTCCACCACATAGAACCATGTACTTAGAACCCAAGGGCCACTATTCTCGAACAAGAACCAAGATATCATTAATAAAAGAGTGTGGTATCCAAGCACCCACTATGAACATGGTTAAAAACTTACAATTTGGCTACATACTCGAACAAGAACCAAGATATCATTAAGAAAAGAGTGTGATATCCAAGCACCCACTATGAACATGGTTAAAAACTTACAATCTGGCTACTTACTCGAACAAGAACCAAGATATCATTAAGAAAAGAGTGTGGTATCCAAACACCCACTATGAACATGGTTAAAAACTTACAATTAGGCTGAGTACATTTCTGAGTCTTGTACTCACTCCATGTTTTCCATATTTTTCATGTAACTCAGAGTAGTTGCCCTAGACCAACAACACCCACCAAAACTATTTTTGATGTTTTAAAATGATTTTTTTTAACCTTTCCCTTATTTGTACTTTGAACCTATAAACTCTCTTTTGAATATAATGTAAATATGTATGTTTATTATATTTTAATTCTTTTTTTATTTCGAGAAAACATTTTACTTTGTTTTCAACCTCTTTTAACTTGCAATCCGTGCTTTGAGAACCCACCGGAAATGGGTGGGTTCTAACTATTAGTGAGTTGCATAAATCATCTCCCTTTTGGTTTTCACTCACTCCTCTTCTTTAACCTATGACCCATTACTATTTCATCTCCTTGTTTTTTTAGCTTTTTAAATACCCTTATTTCATTCCTAAATCTATAAAATGTCTCCTATTTTTATTCATTTTCTCTTTTCTTAAATATCAAAATCTTAAATAAAAAGGAAAGCTCTATAAAATAAGTTTGCCATGGACCAATTGATCTGCAATAGGTTCGAATTGGTGACCTCTTGATCGGCAGTCAAATATTCTAACATTGAGCTATGGACCCATTGATCTGCAATCAAATGCTCTAACATTGAGCTATGGACCCATTTTGTATGATCTCAACCTTAGTGACCCCTTCTACAGAATATCGGTCCAAAAGTGACCCTACTGAATCGGCTATGGACCAATTTTGTATAAATTGGTGGATTACCTATCGGAAATTAAACACAGGTCGTTAGATTCAAAGTCGAAAGTGCTAACCACTACACCATAGAACCACTTGTTAAACTTTATTTTGGCAGCGATTTTGATAAGCGCCAACAACGCTGGATTTTGCAAAGCTAGAGGTCGTAGTATCCTTGCAAACTTTCACAAAGAAAGCTAACATAACGAATTGATTTCAACTAAGAGTAGGTTAGAAGGATAAATAACTCTTAGATTGAACTTGGAATCTATAATTGTCACTCTTAGATTTCAAGACGACTCACTCAAGAATTAGCTTGATCATGACTAATCCAATGAATAGATTTTAACACCAAACCTAAAACAAGGTTTGAAAGAAACATAACACTCAAATAGTTTCAAACACAGTTTTTGTATTCCACAGTGTTTTCAAACTTGAATATTACAAGCATTTAAATATGCCAAAAAGATAATTCAAACATAATGTAGTTCATCTACAAACTACCAAAAGCTATTAAATACAAATCGAAGAAAATAAGACATGACATAAATAATCTTAAATGTAATTCAACTCCCAAAGATAAAAAAGTCTTCAAATTACATTCCAATGTCAAGTGATATTTTATTGTCACTCAATTCTTTTCTTTATTTATTGTAATTGAACTTAAAAGTGTGACAAATATGCTGGATTTATTTTAAATTTCCTTTAAAATTGTACACATAGTACAATGGAAATAATATATATTTTTTTTACTGTTTTGTAATTTGTATGGTATTATTCGAGGCTTTTGAATGAAATATGATAATTGATTCTTTGTCCTCTTTGACAATTTTAGATACCTCCATATCCGATATTTGATGCGTCACGTTTTCGTATGAGATCTGCCCTTGGGTCAATAAGACTTAAGCACGGAGTTTATTTGACTAATGATTTGATTTTTTTGGGTGGTAGAGATATCCTTTACAAATCAAGACTTCCTATTATTTTCAAGACACTCATCAATGTTGGCTTTTTGGCCCTTGATCTCAATTTAATTAATTTCAATCAATTAATTGACTGATTTTTTTGATGATACCAAACCTACTTTTAATTACTAACTATTTTAAGTATTTTGAACTGTCCACAGTATAAGGTCGGGAATAACGATTACAACAACTTTTCAATTACTCAAATCAGAGCTAAAACGAAGAAATTAGAATCGAGACAACATACCCGACGTGATGATGTGGCAACAAAATCAAAATGATGGACAAATCAAAATATATCAAAGTATGACATTTATAATGTTGGAAGAGTAACAAATGGTGGAGTTTTTCTTATTATTATATTTATAAATAAAATTATTTTGACAAAATATAAATTTGAATCTAATCGTTACATCGATTTTTATTATTATTATATTATTATATTTTAAAATTTGGGTAGTTACTCACCAAGCTTTTATTATTATTATATTATTATATTTATAATAAATTTTGAATTATTATTATATTAAAAATTTTAAATAAATGAATTTAAAAAATTTTCTTATTTATTTACTTTTAATATCAACCTTCCATTATTCATAACACAATCCAATGTAAAATATTAATTC